>NC_133205.1:32036541-32041541 GCF_958299795.1 Porites lutea
AGTGGAGTTAAAACCAAGGGATAATAATAACAACAATAAAAATAATAATAATAGTTATAATAATGACAATAAAATAACTAATAATAAGAAAAAGAACTGGAGAGGATCACATAATAATAATAATAATAATAATAATGATAATAACAATAATAATAATAATAATTATAATAATAATAATAGCTAATATACTAAGCAAATTTCATGAAATGTTAATATGCACCCCATGACAATAAAGAATGGATAAAAAATAACAAACCTTAAGACAAAGCTAGAGTAGACTCAGTGAAATCTATCTTACAAACGTAGTTATTGGCCTAAAATGTAACAGTATATAGACTTTGTTAATAACATATTAATCCGTTATCTAAAAGCCCCTTAAAACATTAACAGGCTCAGGGCCGCCTTCTAAAACTATCAAACGCAAGGACCTGTCTCCAAATGTTGCTCCGGATTTATAATTTTAATTTCTTAGATTACATCGCGATGGAGGCTCAAGAGAAAAAAGAGGATAAAGAACGATAATTTTAAAAGTGACAAATGTAAATTTATTACAAGAGATTGGCAGAATTCAGTAGTGTTCTGAGTCACAAGCATTCCGCACACGTTGTAAATTGATCAATAAGCAGTAAGGCCTAGGCCACATAATCAGAAAGCTGTTGAAGTATTCGAATCGACTTGGTAGGAATGCATGGACAAATTAGACTCTGTTGACCGCTGAGAGATATATACTAATGCGTCGTGTAGAGCTGCAATATTTGTCGCCATCGGAAAGCCTGGAATACAAGCATGAATCGGGTTCTCTTGCTAAACTTGATAAAGTGAGACGTAGAAACAGCCTAATCCTTCTTTATAAACACTCTTATAGCTCAATTCAGATAAACCGAATACCAGTGTCGACCTATTGTCATACTTTTTCAGTTAGTTGTCTGGATATTGCAGTTAAAAGGAAAGACTCCCGAATGTGTTGACCACCATATAAACGTCTGTAAAATTTTGCCACTTTGTGAATCAATATCTTCGGTCGCTTTTTACGTTTTACCTTTAAACTTGGTAGATTACCTATAGTTTTAAGTAGCCTGAATTTTACTTCGAGTCGTTTTTACTCCCTCAGTAACTGAGAGCAGAAAACGACTCGAAGCAATCGGATGAAATTAGGGCGCTCTTTTCAGCTGTTTCAATAATTTTGCCAACCGGTCTAACTGAAAATGTCCAGAAGGGTGTTTTGTTCAGCTCGTTTACTTCGCTAAAACCACTTTTACCGTGTGGCATTTATAGAAGAGAGATTATTGTTAAACCGTCCGTACCTTTCTTTTTATTTTCTTTGCTTTCCCACTACTGGGAAACATATCAAATGAAACATAAGAATTCCCTATTTCTGCATTTTGCAAGTATGAGAGACAGCCCTTAGGATACTTTGGGACGTAATTTCTTAAAAAGACATTGCTTTTTTTCTGTTTTACCATGTATTCAGCAAAGACGTGTTAAAACAATTTTGTTTTAGTCCTATATGACCAAATTGTTTTATGACTTTTTATAGCAATCGAAAATAGTAAAAACCCAAACGCTCTTTAGCGCTTTGACTTCTGTTAGACTAGAGCAAATAAAAAAATTAGTAAAAAACAGCTCTAAAATCGCTTTGAGTTTTCGCTTTCTAAAGCTGATTCGGACGCTTGAAAGAAAAAATCATGAAAATATCGACATCAGTGCAACTTTTTTTAAAAAACTGTTGGTTTAGCAAGATAAGCTTTATTTCGATGTAGGGTTTAGGAACAGGAGTCTTTTTTGCATGAGGATGCCCGACCGCTGACTTGTCAAAGAGAACGCGACCAGTGACAGCGACCGTGCTGCATAGTCATAGGAACCAAATTGTTCACTTTGAAAGCTTGCTTGAGATTGAAATGGTAGCGGGAACTTAGACCCTGTCCACACGAAGACGATTGTAAACGCAAACGCTAGTAAACGCAAACTTTTTTATGCGTTTAGGCCTTCCGTCCACACAAAGACGATGAAAACGCTCACCGTAAACGCATAAATTCGAAAACGCTCTCCAAAGTGGATAAATTTGAAAACGCCGTTTATGCGTCTTCGTGTGGACGGCCGTAAACGTATATTTTCGTAAACGCTGTGAAAACGCTGACGTCAGATGGGTATTCTTTTTCAATTTCTGAAGACTCTTCTTGACATGATGGGTGGTGTTCCCGATATAATTCAAGAATGTCAGTGTACTTTGACTGGCACGACTCCCAGTCGATATTTTTCGCCGCTTCCGACACCTTGTAGTCATTTGTAACTTCTAAAAGCAGCTGTACTTCATCGTCAGTCCAAACAAAGTTGTCTGCCTTAGTTTTATCACTTTTTTCTTTCGGTTTCTTGCCAGCAAACTTCGACATTTTTCTTCTCTCTCGATCACAACCAGCGGGGGGTGGTGAACTTGGTAGTTTGTTTGTCGATCTTGGCCATCGTGACGTCACGAAGAGAGAAGCGCGCAACTTCGAGGAGTTTTCGAAAATGGCGCCGTTGCCATTTCCAAATGCTACTTTTAACGTTGGTTTTCCTGGATATTGACGCTCTAAAATGGTTTTTGTCACGGTAGGATAGTGCAGTTCCAACATCTCATTCCGAGAAGGTGAGTGAAATGTGTATTAATCCGAAAAATAACGCGTATGAGAGCTGTAAACAGTTTCGGTCAATTTCCTCGAGTGGAATAATGTGCCGCAAAAGTTTGCATGTTCGCACAGTAATATCGCATTTTCTCGAAATCGGTGAGGTGTTGAACATCTAAACTTGGCATAAGGGTGGGCTACTTCTATTGGAAAGCATTGTCTCTGAAGTTAATCGAGATAAACTAGCAGAAAAAATGATCAGTCCATTCGAGTGTGCCAGCGTAGCCGCTATTAAAGGTACAGTCCCAGAACTGATGCCATTGTATTCATTACTTTGCTGTTATCTCCAATAATGCCAATAGTACCACCTATTCAAGCTGTCTTTTCGGGATAAGTAAACTTTAAAGTAGTTCCTGTTAGAGGGAAAGTATAGTTGCAACAGCTTTTTTCCGAGAAGGAGAGTTAATTGTATTATATTCTGTTGATAATTACCTCGTAAACAGTTTAAGCCAATTTTTTCAAGTGGAATATTTGTCGCAGAAATTTGCATGATCGCATATTAACATCGCATGTTTTAGAAAATCGTTTTGGTGTGCAAATTCGAAACTTGGCAGAAGGGTAGGTCAGCAATAGTGGAAAACATTGTCCTTGATGTTTAATGGGAGAAATTAGCAGTAAAAATGATCAGTCCATTCGAGTGCGCTTAGGGACCGGTCATTATTTATGTGCGGGGGTGGGGGGAAAAAATCATGGGGTGGGCCAGGCCTATTTAATTTAGGGAAAAGGGGTGGGCCAAAAGAGAATTTCACGATGATAGGGGGTGGGTCATTGTGTGTTTTGTAAAGAATCACACTCACTACAATTAATGTGGAAGATCTAAATAAATTCTAATGCAATGCTGGACATAAAATATGACACAACTGGATGTCACATGTAGGTATCCAACCTAAGTGTCAATAAGATCCGTAAGCAAGAGCGGAGAAAAGAAAAGCAAGTTCGAGCCTTAAAAGATGTACATTGCTATGACTGGAAAACACTTGTAGAGAAGGGGAAGCTTGACACTCTGAAAGCCCCCGAGTTGGACAAATACAAACTTAGCAATAACGGAAAGAAAATCAACCAAATCAAGCGAATCAATCTACATTTCCTTCAAGCGTCAGTGTTGGTGAGGACAGTGATGAGAGTGACAGTGACAATGACCTTGTTTTGTGTGATGAAAGTGAAAGCAAAAGAGATCAGATGATGACAGTCATACTGTAACAATACAAGAAGGCACATCAACAAGAAGTGGCCGCAGGGTAGGACACTGGTCCACAAGATCTGCTGATTTCATTCAGTGAACAGGAACTCCTTATAGAGGTATAGATTGAAGGGGGTTGGGGGTGGGTCACCTCTTATATAAAGTTATATGGGGGTGGGTCAAGAATTAACCAATGGGCTTAGAGGGGTGGGTCACGTTTTTTCTTTCATGCTAAAACAAAAAAAATCCCCCCCCCACCCCCCCCACATAAATAATGACCGGTCCCTTAATATTGATATAAACAGATGACCTCGACTCGGTTACCCCGGCACAATGTAAGTCAATTATTTTTCAGTTTTAAGAAAAAGGAAACCAAAGACTTCCCTCAACACTATGTATCTATAATAATTACACCAGGAATATATATTTTTTTAACACTTCAAGGTTGTACCGTCTTGTTGAAGCAAAGGATATTTCTCTGTAATACCTTTAAGCTTACATTAAGTTTTCATAAATAGCAAAAAAAATTAATAAGATTTACATACAGCTCCAAACATGTACATCTGTTATGCATGAAGCAATTTCATATCCTTCCACATCAATAGTTAGTGCGAATGGAGTCAAACATGTACAGTGAGACTTGTATAATTTAAGCGGACACCTCAGAGAATGCTGTAGTGCCCACTTGATACAAAGTTTCTTCCTACTACATACAGGTTTCGATAGAAAATGTGATATGAGACAGACCTGCCAACTCTCACAATTCTGCCGTGAGTCTCACGATTTTTTAACTTTTCTCATGGTCTCATGACAAGGCTCCCAATCTCATGGTTTTCTGGGAAATATTCTAAATTGAAATATTACCTTGTTGAATAAAAACATAAATTTTGTGGGGAAATTCTTGTGCCTGGATAAGCTTTGACTAGTTTAGCCATGAAGTTGTCTTAGCCCAAAGAAATGACTCTGCTGCATGTTTCGTCACAGTGATAACCTATTTTCTGGCCTCTTAAAGTCATCAAAGAAAAAGCGGCATCTAATTTGTTACATAACGGACCACACTAAAGCAAGGTTATATTAAAATAAACAGTTGATTCCCCTAATGGAAAAGGGGTCGTTTAATTTTGATCGAGAAAAAATAGATTCTTACTAGTTTTTGT
>NC_133205.1:32046541-32246541 GCF_958299795.1 Porites lutea
GACTAATTACTTCATAGCTCTTAATCGAGTGCATCTAGAGACGCACGATGCGAATAGGTTAATTGCATTGGAAAAAGCTGGTATCATGGTATCGGCCTTATGTTCTCTGCCAGGCGCGAACCACTATCCGTGATGTCTGTAATTTATTTGATGACATAATTAATAAAAAAGGAGCAGAAGCGAAGATATTAGAAATGCGCTGATACCATGAGAAAAATCCTCAGTCGAACTATAATGGTGCGGTTTATAATTCTACAACGTACGTCATAAACCTATGCACTTTTTTATTGTACAATGGAACCTCGATTTAACGAAGTGCCACGCAAGGGACTGGGAAAATTTGTTCGTTAAATGGAGGGTTTGTTATATCGAACACCTCTATTTAACAAATTATTGGGAAAACTACCAAAATGTTCCCTATATCGAGGTATAGTTAATAATTAATCTACAAAACCCGGCATTTCCCGATCTGCAAAATTACAGTCTTACGGCACCAGAAACTTAAGAACAGGCAGACAAAATTGCTTAAGTAATGGTCAGTGTAAGAACTAGGCAAAAGAACAATAGGCCAGAGCAATAGCGGCAGTTATTTTTCAGGTGCTAATTTCTCTAATCAAATTAAATTCGAATGCTCTGATTGGTCAATAGGGCGAAAAGCGCGAAATTTGAATTTTAGAAATGAATTAAGATAACAAAAGAGTCATTCAAACAACTTTTTATTTTGTCTACTGCTTTGATATGTTGAAAAGCATAACATATCTAAAATTTAGAGGATTTCTATGCACCAAACCCGAGCAAAGTTAAACTGATATAAAATTACATGAAAATGGCACAGGAATACATCAATCGGCGACCTTGTCAAAGACAGCTACTTTGGACCAATACTTAAAACTACTGTACACATAGATTTTATCCTTGGCATCCATCTTTTATTACATGGTGACATTTATTCGTTATATCGAGGTAAATTTTACGTTTGCGCTTGTGGATCGCGTTCGTTATAACGAAGATTTCGTTTAATCGAGGTTCGTTAAATCCCCGGTTAAATCGAGGGCCTGTTCCATACATTTTACTGTAATTTTGGCGGACTGAAGAAAATCGTTCGTTAGACCAAGGACTTCGTTATATAGAGGTTCGTTAAATCGAGGTTCCACTGTACAAAACTCTTGGCTTATGAGTCCTTCAGTATAGAACCTACAATAAAAATCTTACTTCTTTAATTAATCAGATCACTGAGAAACATTACTTCGGGTATTTCAACACAGTATCGCCATCTCGATCTTGAACCACAGGCAGCCCAAGCGCACTATGTTTGGGTTCGGGCTTCAGAGGTCATTTGGTCGGAATATACTAGAATTATTAGTGTATTATCTGATGCCAAATAAATGCAAAAATCTTAAAGATACGAAGTCTTCTTGTTTCTCTCTCTATACTAGTAGCCTTTAAGATAACGAAGGTCGAGATTTCTTGCATTATTACATGTGATTCGGGCCATAATATTATTCGAATGTTATCATATGTATTCGAATCTACAACGCCAAGAAAAAAAAATCATGATCACGCGAAATATTGATTCAAAAAGCTCCCTTACCTTTAATTCATAGCCACTCATTGTCTTACGGCCGGTTTAAACGCCGTTTAGTCGACTTTCTTTCCATGGACTACTGAACACTATATAGGGCCCTTCTTTTATATATTTGATATATTTTATATATTTCTGTATTTTGTATAGTTTTGTTATCTGTTATGTATAATTTCAATCTCTACAAGGACTGCATGAGAAAGTTCTAAATAAAAAGTTTTCAGGACCTCAAGTAGAAGCAAATTAATGCTGCCTAGTTCTCTGGACGATGCAGCCGTCCGCTGTCTTACTAAGTATTTAAATGTCCTGTGATCTATCGTTATTTAACATTGGATTGTGCCGCAGTGTTTTCGATGTAGTCCAGTTCCTGTTTATAACGTAATAAAACAACAACTTTACTCCTATGAACATGGTTTTTCCACTGAATGTAGTAACGCAATAGTAACAAATAAGTTAATCGAAAAAGGACTGAAGAATGGGCAAAGCGGCCGTTTAAGTGCTGACAGACTGTAATTTCGTGGTTTTCATTGTTGTTGTTGCTGTTCATTTACTGGTGTTTTACAATTTGCTGCTCCGGTTGTACCTAGTAATTGTGATTTTTATCCAGCTGTTTAGTCGCTAATAAAGATGATGTGTGATGTACTCACTCCCTCTATGTTCTCTGTTTCTTTTGTTCTCTCTTATTTTTTCAAGAAAATTGCGGGGCCTTCCGAACAATCTCCGTCACACCACTAAAACTACTCAGTCCATATATTTTATTTCGATTTACATTTTTAATTATATTCCAAAACAACTTAAAGAATACTTAAGGGAAAAGATAAAAATTTCAAGAGACTGAGGCATTCCATCACGCAATCATAGATCCTAGACCAACAAAGGAAGCCTGCGTTTGACTGCTGCCTGTTCTTGTTGCCAGTCCAGCAATAGCTATAGATAAACGTCAAACGGCAAAAAAAAAGCAAAGTCGGCACGCCAGTAGCCATAAACTATAGGGAAAATAAGCGCCATGCGTAAACTGTTTTCATCAAATATGTAGATCTTAAGACTCATTTTAAATTGCGAGGTCTGTGTTTTCGAGGTCTGCGTTTTCTAGGTTTGTGGTCTATGGTCTGTGTTTTCGAGCTGTGTGTTTTCTAGACACCCCAAATAAGATTTTTGTGTTTCATGCCGATCATCACGTGTACTATCATAAGCTTCAAGTCACCTTGCCATAAGTATAACCTCAGATAACGATAATTATTCCATATAGAGTTTATCTCACGTTTTATCTGGACAACGCCCAATCAGGCCACTAGGGCGGGCTACGTTTTTAAGACCTATTCGGCTATCGCTCCACTGCCATTCTGACTTGACGTCCGACAAGTGCAGTTCACAGTTCCTTTTACGAAAGTGAGAATTTTTCTGATTCCTCTCTCAATCATATTTATGAATCCGAAAAATTTAGGTTTCCTTTTTCTACGGAAAACAGCAGTACTTGGGGACTAAACTAGGAAAAATTAGCTTCAGAAAATCGTAGGGAATTTATTACATAAGTCTCGAAAATTGAACGTGGATGGAACGGTCATCTAGAAATTTGTAGCCGTCCTCAAGAAATAGAAAATTCTAGCAATATCTACTTCTCCGAACAGATATTTTACAGAAAACAGTCGTTGGGTGCCCCTGTTACCCTCAATGTTATTTTAAAAACTGCCTTCCATTTTTTCGATATACAAAATATCACCCGGCAATAATAATGTATTTTTATGACGATCTACCAGTTATCCTAATTCCTCTGTGCGTATAATGCTTTTTAAATCCCGTCTTCATCTTTACTGGTATTTCTGTTTGGTGTGTTTTAGTCTCAAAAGGAAGTTCTTATAACAACCATTTGACAGAAGAGGAACGCTTCCCGCTTAGTCAGTTGCATGATTTTTTCGTGTCAATACTAAAAAAAATTCTGCGATCATTGTCTACTACGGAATTTAATAATGACGCCTCTAGCCAATAAATTGCCGTGATTGCAGCTGCTTATTAATCCATTAACCTTTTTGGTTTCACGGAAACACTTCAGTTTACCAAGCAAGCGATATCATTACAGTTTTCTGGAGATTCCTAAGCTGAACACAGCACTGACTTCCTAAAGATGACGTTGCGTCCAGCCTTGTTTACAACCTTGCTGATTTCATTTTTCCTTGCTACGGCTGTCGGTATATACTGACCTTCTTACTGATTTTCTTTCTTTTTCAAATATTGCCAAATATGTTTCTCTTTTTAATGTTATTCTTTCGACAGAAATCAATGGATTTCCTTATCATTATTGTAAAACGTTGGGTTATCAATGCTAATACTGTTACACTTTTCAGTTACAGTGCTACTGAAATATAGCCTTTTTTTGCAATTTTAACAGATGCCAATGTAAAAGAATCCATAGAAGTGAAAATTTTTGATCCGGACTTTCAAATGTCGGATAAGCGGATGCTTGGTCTTCTCAAGAAGGTGGACCTCGAGAGCCATGGTTACAAGAAGGAGGTCACTATTAAGCTAGTGAGCGAGTCAGGGAGTGTCAAACCACTCTACGAGAAATCATACCTCTACTACAAGGAAATTGCTTGCTCAAAGCTGCGGGAGATCGAGCAAGAGTTACAGACCATGTTACCAGGTAACTTTGAGTATCTTATCACCCTTCATGAAAAAGGAAAAGTAAAAAAAAAGTTGTTGCATAACAGAATTTTATTAATTCTAGTTCTCTCCTGCTGATTCAGGTGTCTTTGGGATGGAGATGGTAACGAAGATCAACCAGGAGATAAAAACTAAGAATCTGACCAAGATGAAGCGCTGTAAAGCAGGACTGGAGGTTCACTTCAAGGAAGCAGAGGGATGCAATGTCTCCAAAACATCTACTAGACGTCGTCAAAAGCGCAGTCCTTGCAAATGGTGCATCTGGTGCGTGGTTATTAACACTGGGGGGTCTAGCCAAAGCAACAAGACAAGCAACGCATAAGGGAACTGATCAAAACAAAACTTTTCTGCCATGAGATCTAAAAGCTACTTTTTAAAAGTAGAGGGTCCTGAAGGAACAATGTTTCTAAACTTTGTCTACTTCATGGGCTTGAATGTTTAAAATTTTTGATATTTCAAACAGTACTTCAGTTTATGTCACTATGTTCATTGGCAGAATATAACTAAGTTAATTGGGTTAAAAGCGGGAATAAACAAAAGTAACGCTGATGGAAAGTGTGTCTGCCTAGTTACTTATTCCACAAATTACTCAGTTAACGGTTTCTGACTGGCGCAGTGAAGCAAAACGAATAGAGCGTCGAATTCGTGGTCTTTCAGACTTTATCGCGTTTATTGGCATGATTGCAATGCACTTAACTTGTTTCATGTATTCAAATTCTCCGGGAAATTAATTCTTAAGGTGTTTCGATATAGTTTTTCAGAGGCCATACCGATATTTTTCAATCACTTTAAAAGTGATTTTATCCTTGTCTGATCGCGATGAAATTTTCACCAATGATTGACTATAGATTGAAATTTTGTCAAAATGTAGGTTTTAGTAAAATCGATATTACGATGACAACAATAAACAAAAAACTTTGATATCGATAAACGCCCAATTTTGCGCGATCCAAACCAGCTACTGAAAATCCAACACGAGGAACTTAAAGTTTGGTGTTTAGCAAATAACCTCTGTAACTGTGTGTTTGAATTCGACTAGAACGATAAAATATTTCAAACCTTAAATTTTCAATAGCCGTGATAGATTATTTAATAAAAACGTTATAAATGACTCAAATTATTCTTAAGTAGCGTCAGAATGCTGCTTAATACCATATTTTGATGCCAGGAAATTTTGGTGTATTTTCCTTCTTTCGATCTTAAAAACTAACCCTTTTTCTCACCACCTGTATAAGTGAACTTCATTCAAAAATTTGGACTTTGAGCGCTTTTTTGTATATCTCTGAAACCACTCGAACGAATTTTTTTAAAAGCTCTTCACATAATCTTCATAATCTATATAATATTAAGGGCTGAAACTTTCATTGAGATTGATTCACTGCATCATCTTAAAATTTCAAGACACTCCGCCTACGAACCTGCCAAAAATCTGCGTTACAACATTCACTGTTTTGACGTTATGCTAACTTTCCAAAATAATGCGCACTATACATACCTCCATGAGCAGTACATTTTAGTTTTAATTTATCGCATCTTTTGAATGTAAAACATTGACAATACTCACACTGAAAGGTACAAGTCATGGATATATGTATTGTCCGGCCTCATGGGCTATTGACTCAGAGCCCATTCGGGCTCGAGGAATAATTGTTAAATATCGCCGGTGGTGTGTGGCGATTTTTGAGGGAAAATAGAAAGAGAGAGGAGAAAGAAAAGAAGAGAAGGAAAACAAAAGCAATGGCTGCACTCTTAGTTTTTTATTTGTGTTGACTTCTTTGGAGATAGTGTTGAAAGAAAAAAACTTGAGGGGAGAGCTCTATTTTGGCTGTAACGTCATTCAAAAATCCAGCTCTGATATATATTTTTCTTACCCTTGCGGCTAACAGAAATCTAATGAAAAAAGGATATATTTTAAAAGTTAAGTAACAACTTTCATTTTTCAGATTTAAAACCTTACGACTTAAACTGTCGTAGTTTTACAGCCAACAATTCACTCTATTACTCTGAAAGTCTCCTGTTATTTTGGGATTCCTTGAGTGGAGCATGGGCTTCGTGTGCAAAAGCCAACCTGTTTAATATTCATCCTTTTTGGAACAAAAGAAACACTTCGTTTTTATCACCGAAAACTAGGTAGCACTTATTATTTCTTCTTTCACTTTTCCATAAAAGTGACAAACCCATTTTGAACAATTTTTGTTTGAACGTACAATTTCAAATAACGTGGGTGCCCTGTGTTAAAAGCTCAAAATGTTTAAGGCTTAATTTTGACGTGTTCCACTAAACGGATTTTGGCGGATTTTTAGTATGTTGCTACAATCTTGGACAAAATAAAATGGAACAGCAAACCTCCATCCCCCCCAAATCAAGGATGAAGGCGCGCGAAGGGCATGCAAAAACGCGCCATTTTCCCATCCTTGATTTGGGGGGGGGGAGGGGGAGGGGGGTCTAGGTTTTCCATTTCTTTTGTCCAAGCTTTTAGATAGGCCACCCTTACTTAAATGGCGTTGAAAACAATTCTGTTGCAATCAGTTTGATGTTGAGCCTCGAAAATGCCCAGATTGACTGGACTTCACTTGACTTCAACTTATCGCGCATCCCGGCAAATTTCAGTATTGCTCAAACAAAGGACACTTTTGCCCGCACATGGGTTTTGACAGCTTGTGCAGGCAAAAGTAGCACAATATACTACTAGCAATGCTCGTATATTTCTGAAATTATGCCTATAATTATGCTAGTTTTCCTCTCTTTTTAGCAAAAATGCAGAAATTTTGCTTGTAAATTTTATATGTTACCTCAACTATGCATAAGAGCTCTTGCTATGCAACGAACAAGTAATCAGCCTATTTAAATCTAGAAACTTTAAGAGTGCATAATTCATTGTCTGACGACTATAAAAACTAACTAAACACCCGAACGCCAACGTAAGTAACCGAGCTAGTTATGCGCATGCGTTGAGTCCTCTGGAAAGAGGTCACCTGTGGGACCCAGGCAACAAGCAGACAAAAAAATGATTTGGTCAACTTAAGCCCATGCTTTAATTTGCTAAGAACACCAATCGGGCTAAAAAAAAAATTGTTGCATGATCACTAAATGACAACTTTCTGCTGCAAAACTAGCCAAAAAGTGCTTATTTTGTTAGCAGTGCTTTTTGGGAAAAATAAATTAAAATTTTGCTCGTAGTGACGAATTATGCCAAAAAATTATGCCAGCACAATCCGTTAATGTAACCCTTTGCCGTCAGCCAATTTTTAGGGGAAAAACCGCATTTTGGACCAAATCCATCTTTTCGAACCGTTTTTCGGCCAGTTAGCATGGGAATAGCTAGAAAAGAGATTCCAGACAATCAGGACTTAAATTTCTGTTGATTGGATGTAATCTAGCAGCTTTTTTGCTTTTTGGGCATGCGCATAAGCCAAAATTTGGACATTTTTTTGCGAATCTAATTCCATTTTTATCTCTCTCTTCTTTTTCCCTTTGCCTTTCTTTTGATAGGTAGTTTTGTTGCCCACTTTATCCTCTTTCTTTTGCATGACTGGCGGAGTTTGGCCGGCTGGCTTTCTTTATAACAAAAGGAAGAAATTTAATATGCAAAAAGTAGTAGGTAAATAGCAAAATTGGTAGTGGATTTTTTTCCAGAAATGTTGCTTGTTTTTTTGTCTGTTAACTGTCAGGATTGGTCAGAATTTACCAAATGAGATACCAAGAGAGAGCTCTATCCCCGCAAATTTTGAAAATTATCATTGATAAGCTTAAATGGAAATTTAATAGGTCCAGGAAGAACAATATCCATTGGTCCATATGGACCAAAAACAGCAAAAGCGGACGACAACCTGCGCAGGCGCAAAAAATTTCCATTTTTTTAATAAAGCGCGGGGAAACTGGTCAATCAGAAGCGTTGATTTACTTTGCAAGCTACAACACAGGCGATAAAGGTGTGATAAAATGGGTAGTAAATTCATGCAACTTTTTCCGCAACATTGTTGGTAATCAGCAACAACTAAGTTTTCACGCAAAAATATTTCTTTGTTTCTTTGTTGCAATGTTTGTTGCGTAACAAGTTGAACACGTAAAACAATAATGTTGTGCAAAAAGTTGCATAAGTTGCCCTTCTCGCTCACCCACTCACCATTTTCACATAGACCATAATGCATCTTGTTTACCCACCAGAAGTTTGCATAACCATTGTTTCCAATTTTTCTTTGGTATTACAGTCGTCCCAAGAGAAATCCAAGACAATATTTATGCAAAATTTTGGGGGGTAAACAAGGTGCATTTTGGTCTATGTGAAAATGGTGAACTGCACTTGGGCAATCTCTTTCCCAGAGCCTTCGTACTCTCTTGTCCAGCGGAACGGGCAAAGGACAGCGTTGAATCACGTCTTAAGAAGGACCTATTTCATGCGCATACTTGGTTAAACGCAAACAAACTTACTCTAAATGCAACCAAAAACGAATTTAACGAGACAGAATCTGGCTAAAGGCTAAATACCCTTGCTGTTTCCGGTCTTCACTTGTTTTCATCCTCCAAACTAACGTAACGTCACAACTCATTACGAGAATCTTCGATTTGTGGTCTGGCGGGAGCCCATAACCCGGAGCGAGCAACTTCCATGCGCTTGTTACCGCCTTTTTTACGGACCAGTTTAATTTTAGAGCGGTTTTGCTGCGAATTTTGAATATCTTTTAGATACCAAAAACCAGTCAGCAAAACCTACAGACCTAAAAATGATATTTTTTGCCTTTTAATAACGTTTAGTTTTTCTTTTTGATATCTTATACTTCGAATGCGCTCATAGACGTGGTGGAGATTCTACTTTCACAGGAAAAAGTGCCCTAAAATGTGTCTAAAAATAAACTGGTCCGTTAAATAAACATGGCGTAAATAGGCCTACAAATATCACGTAAAATCGCCTAAATATGCTTGCGGAAATTCCCGACTTTTTTCTAAATATCTCAAAAATATCTGAATAGCCGACAGAATAGACAGAAACATAAAATCTTTATTTATGAGGAAGATTGTCAATAAAAACGCAAAATTTCGACAACTTCTAGCTTTCACTATCGATATCCATAGTACAATCCATTTAACTTACGCAGCCAAAAAAAAAAATAAAGTTCATGTTTTGCACCGATAAAAAAAAAAATGGTGTCGATACTGATAACCTCTTTTTCAATTCTTCGTGACGATGACGACGAGACTGACTTTTCATCAAATGTTTGATACCTTTTAGAATCATGATGAAATCACTTCTTGAGGAAATCAGTTATTTTCCTTGACTTTTTGCTCGGTGAGGCTTGCTTGCTGATCTTCCTTTTCACAGGTTTGCTTTGGCTTTCTTCATCAGAACCTTAAAAGGATTGAACAATCAGGCCTTTTGTCCTTTCCTAAATAAACCTGTCAATTTGCTGTTGTCGAGATTCATCGCAACGAGGTAAGGAATGCGGTGCTCTCATTAAAACGTTGACATATCTGTCTATTTCGCATTGCCCATAGTACACCGTCTTTTCTCCCCCTCCTCCACAACAGTTTGCCTTTTGTGTTTGCAAAATCGTCGATTCGTAAGCTCTCATAAGAGCAATGCTTGCGCAAGATTAGTGGGGGGAGGTGTATTATGGGCAATACTAACTTGGAGAATTGAAGGAGGCGTTGGGATCTGTCTTGTTCCAGGCTACCCCCTTCCCCCTCCTCCTACTCTTATGCAGCTTTCCTGGTGTGTTGGGAAGGACGCACTGATTTTCGTGCAACAGTTGTTCCAGGCAATTTGGAGTGAGGTCTCACTGTGTATTTTCTACAGCAAATTCCTTCACCCTCATCTCTTTCGAACCACACCTCCCTCTTGATGTCAAATATGAATAATTCCGAAGACCGAATATAATGTTGCGAAAACAGGACAACGTGTAACTATAAAATCGGCCGAGAGATTTCCTCATCGGACGCGTTCTTCCCTCCACGTTAGCAAGCACAACATGACAAATAAACAAGCCATTATTTGATGTTATCTAATACTGACTGTACCTTGATCGTCTGCAGCGCCGCTATACTGTTTTGCTCTCGCCTTTTTCATCCTTTCAATGTTGGTTTTCATGGCCTCTTTATGATCCACGATTGGTTTAGGATAGTCTCTACCGATCATACATCCAGCTGCTTTCTGTACACTAAGAGGAGCAGTCCAAGGTTCATAGATGTATTTTGGTGGATACTTCTTTAGAATAGGCAAATATTTCCTGAAGAGGAAAGGAAGTTACATTAAAGATTATACCAAATGTTCTTTAAATTAAAACCGCATGTCTATAATCCACTACACCAGTAGTCTGCTACATAGTAGTTTTTAGTGTCGTCACGCAAGGGGAGGAGCGTTGCGTGACGACACTAAAAACGGCTGTGTAGCAGACTACTACACTAGGAATCAGAGGATTTTTTCTCGCGTACGACGGGGTGCTTCGTTGACGGCGACACAACTTCGGCTTCGGCCAAAGGGCGAAGCCACGAGCGGCAGATCACTATAAAGACTTGACAACAGCTGTTATCGCGCATGAAAAGTCTCTGGCACCCAGGGTTATAGTCCACCTTACTAGCCTGCGTAGCTGGCGGTACTCGACTATATTACAACGGCTTCGCCGCCAAATCTCACTCGACTACTACACAATACCGCCAGCTACGCAGGCTACCCCTTACTTGATATATTCTCCATTAGGATCTGTTTTCTTGCCAAACGCTACCGGACTGTAGACTCTGAAATAAGCGTGAAAAAACGCACTTGCAGATAGCCACATCCAGTTGCCAGCGTTTAAACTCCAGTCATGATCAAGAAGAAGCTTTTCAAACACCTGAAAAATAAAATATATACAATAGAAGTAAGGACTTAACGTCCACAATTCTTTTCCTGAAGACCCTGCCTTAGTTCCTAACTGTACGTTTAAAATAAAGCATGCTTCCAGCAAGGAATTTAACTGGTGCCGAGTATCACAACCTTCACAACCAGTCGTTTCGCTGCGAAAGGGGGAAGAGGAAATATCATTTTGCTATAATGCAGCTTTAGTGATTCATTGCAATCTCAAATTGACATGTTTGTTACAGATCAAGGTTGATTCTCTGTTGCCTTTGTCTTCTGACCATAACTATTCATGAATAATCAACCTGAGTTAAAAAATTTAACCTGAGTAAAAGTTTGAAGTGTAACATATTTAACAATTATTCCACGAGGGTGCGTTGGATTTGAGATGATAGATAGCCAACGAGGCGCGTAGAGCCGAGTTGGCTATAATCATCTTATATCCCACGCACCCTCGAGAAATAATTGTTAAATATACCATGACGGCTAAGCCAATCAAAATGCTAGAATTGCATTATCCAATGATTCAGTTTTTAATAAAAAATAATATTCCAGCTTGTAAATTTACTCTGACGAAAATTATTATACAACGACGAGACTAGAATAACTTTTTTAGCCTACTTCACTTTTAGGTCGAAAATTTGTGACAGTTTTATAGTTAAGGGTAACATAAAACCGAGGGAAGGGCCACTAATGATGTGGGCCGATGGCCAGGTATCTTACCTGCGTGCAGACGTCTCCCATTTCCTTTGCTGCACACGTGTAGACTACGAGTAGTCCCCCATTTTACCTCAGGGATAGTAGAGCGAGCGAAACGCGAGCGCGCGTGAAAATCACCATCGCGAGAAAAGGCGACACGCGGCGGGGAGAGAGAAAAATGAGGGACTACAGACAAAGCCCAAGCTTTTGAACTAATGCGTTGCTCTCACAACGCAAAACTCTGATTGGCTCTTCCATGGAACTCTGTCAACATCTGTCAAAAACGCGCCAGTCGCTATCAACACTCGACATAACCACAATTTACAGAACAGATAACTAGAGCAGAACACATAACAGCACAGAACAAATAACTAGCATTGCTCTTGTAGAAGCAACTAAGCATAAAGCCAACCCGGCAACTGATGAGGTTCGCGTGGAGAACGGAAACCATGGTCTTGCCTGATCACAAAGTGGGAATAATAGAACAGTCGCAAGGCTGTTGCGCTAATTCAAAAGTTATCACCAAGGGAGGAATTGCGTGCTCCAGTCCAAATACTCACATTATCTCAAGAAGAACAAGCGGCAGTTAAAATTCGTGAGCAGTCATGACTGAGTCACATCGCAGTTCTCCATAGTTGATGTAGTTTTAGTCTAAGATGCAATCCATTCTTCGAGATTTGGATATCACTATATATATTCGTCCTGCTAAAAACGCTAACGAGCTGGGCCCAGCATGACAAAACATTGCAGGAAACCGTCACATTCACGGCCAAAAAGGAAATCGCTTAAAATTGTTCAGATCCAGGAGGCAATCGCCGGAGAAATTAAACAACCCTAACCCTTATTTAGCAGCATTGAAGAGCTTTACTTTTCAAAAGAGGTCAAAGAAAATGTTCTTGCATCGGAGGGCAAATCATGCCGACCATAAACAATAACCGCAGAGAATTAAAATGGGTGTCACGACCTCTCAGTATGAAATAAGCGGCAAAAATCATATTTGCTCAGTCGAGACGTTTTCCTCCAGAGCATGATCTACCCGTCAGAGAAAAAAAAATCATTGGAACAAGCAGCATTTTGCCATGAGTAAAAGTCGTTTGTTGCCTACACTATCAAGTTCTTTACGCGAAATAGCCGTGAAGAAAATTAGTATCTGGGTTTTCCTTTGCTAGCAATAAATATCCCCCGCAGTTTACCGATGACAAGAGCAATGACAGCTCAATAAGGGAAGGAATCCCATTGGATGCGCTTTATTGATTTGGAAGGGGATACGAATTTTACTCTCCAAAATCAGTCGGCCGTGAAGGGTCAAAAGCTTGGGCTTTGTCTGTAGTCCCTCATTTTTCTCTCTCCCCGCCGCGTGTCGCCTTTTCTCGCGTGGGGTGATTTTCACGCTCGCTCGCGTTTCGCTCGCTCTACTATCTCTGAGGAAAAATGGGAGACTACTCGTAGTTAGCCTGTTCCAAGCTCCGAGATGTTGGTGGAAAATCGTTCAGTAATAAGAAATGCGAAAAAAGCGCGGGAGCTGGGGAGAGACAGGGCGGCGGAGCCTGTACGCATTTTTTTAACGGCCTGTTCCGGTATATCAGCTCCTGATATACCCTCTGATTGGTCAATTGTGACAGTTAACATCATCACCTAGTAGGGTGGTCATCAGTTTGTCATCACAAAGATGGCTAACGCGAATCGCGCGTGTGATCTTCATGAATCCGCGTTGTCTTGTCCTTTAGAAGAGTGTCTGCGACTTGGCTCGCGGTAAAGATGTTTTCGGTATTATGCCCACCGGTTTCGGCAAAAGTTGAATCTTTCAGCTATTCCCACGCTTGGCTAAAGCTGCTCTAGCCCTAGAAAACTCTACGATAATAGTCGTTTCGCCGCTGATATCTATAATGCGAGACCAAGTGGAACAATAGAAAAAGCTTGGATTTTCGGCCGCAGCTATTTGGCATCGGTGAAGAGGGAGAGGAGGACGAGAAGAAAGAGAGAGAAGGAAAGTGCGAAATTATTTTCGGTAATCCGGAGTCCTGGTTGATCACAAAGTGGCAATAACAAAACAGTCCAAAGACTGTTAAGCTTATTCCGTTATTACCAAGGGAGAAACTACGCGCTCCAGTCAAAAGACTCACACTATTTTAAGAGAAACTCTATTAAGCTGGAGTTTACTAAGTCACAGTGCAATTCTCCTTAGTTGATGTAGCTTAAGTTTAAGCTGCACTTCATTCTTATAATTCTGGATCTGTAAATCACTATCCGTGATAATTTAACATTCTGCAAAGAAAACTAACGAGCTTGGCCCAGCGTGATACAACATTGCAGAAAAACATTACATTCACGGACTAAAGAAAATCGCTTTAGTCAGATCCAGAAAGCACTTTGGAGAAAATTAAAACCCTTATTCAGTCGCAATAAAAAGCTTTACGCTTCAAATTAGAGGTCAAAGAAAATGCTCTCTCATCAGAGGGCAAATCCTGCCGACCAGAAACAAACGCCACAGTAAATCGATATGTGTGCCATGACCTCTCAGTGTGAAACAAGCGGCTAAAGTCACATTTGCTCAGTGACAATGTAGAACCTTCCAGAGCATAACCTACCCAACAGAGGAAAAAACTTACCGCCCCCTTTTATTGCTATAAACTAGAGCCAAAAAAACGGATGCTCTCACAGGATAAGGAATTTGAAGACATAAATTTCCACACATCGCACAAGGAGTTCGCGTCGCGTGCAATGCTCACGCGAGAAACTTGAGAATCATTGTAGCTAACTGAAGTGTTAACAGTTTTGACAGCCGAATCCAGACGTGACAAAAATGGGCGGAAGAGGGTCGTTAAAGAAATGCTAACAGGCTCTCTCTCCCATTTTTCCCGCCGCCACCGCCCCCTTTCCCAAGTCGTGCGCGTCTTATTTTCGCTTTGCTCGTTTTAATACGTTCCCACTATACTATCTGAGAGCTTGGCACAGGCTAACTCGTAGTCTACACACGTGCAAAGGAAATAGGGGACGTCTGCACGCAGGCAACAGATATCCTGCAAACCTGGAACCTGCGCAAAAGTGAGCAATGCCACGACCGGATACAGTTACAAAAGGAGTAACAGGGTTCTATCTTGGATTTACCGTTTGAATGAGAAATCCCGAGTGGCCGAGGACTACGAGTTTCCTAGGGGGATCCGGGGGCATGCCCCTCCGGAATTGTTTTGAAATGAATATGCGCTGAGATGCAATCTGGTGCATTTTGAGACACAAATTTGAGAAATGTTACAGTGGTATTTTATTTTAAAATAATACTCCATGCTCCTTGTCATATATTGTCCTTAGACAGGGAATACTAATACACGTGCACTGACCTTGTTGCGTCTGGATCATTTTTTCAAGATAGTTACTTATATACTGTAATGATAACAATATATTTGAGGGGAAAGCTGGGCAATTTGGGGGAAGCTTCTACCCCAAAAATACCCTAGATAGAACCCTGAGTAAGTAGCAAATACTGTGCCCATAAGTCCGCAAGAAAGAAAGTTTTTTCTAGTACAGTCTGAAATTTTTGTAGAGCGTAGGACTGGCGCAAACTGGAAAGGTTACAGGAGAGAGCTCAGCGCACTGTATTTAACAACAGACCGGACTCACGACAATTTACCCCGGCAGGACAATCTAACGACTCTTTATAGACATACCAATTCTTATGTTTAAAGCTAAAGAACAATCTATTACCAAAGTATCTGCAGGACCTTTTCAACCTTCAAGGAGAGGGAGAAAAACGATATAATCTAAGGAACTCTGATTTTATCGTGCCATGCTTTAACACTATAAAGTATGGAAAACATTCTCTGTCATATTTAGGACCTTTTCTGAGGTCCAAGTTGACTAACAAGGAACGTGACATGAATAGACTGAACGCTTTTCAATGTTCGATAAGGAAAAGAGACTTGTCAGCGGAAATGGAACAGAGGGGTTGTAAAGGCCGCTATTTATGAACTAGTTGATTTTAATTTTTTTTAGAGTGATTTTACTTCACCCATGAAATAGGTAGTAGAGTACTATGCACTATTATGCACTAATTCTGTTGTCTTGCTTTGTTTACTAGTGGCTATTTTGCACAAGTTGTTAGTATCCGTTTCACGGGTCAAGTAAAATCACTCTAATGTTCGTATATACGTCATATTTTTTTTTATGGCACCGGGCAATATAGTTTTTTATATCATATTTTTTAATAGTTTTTAAAGCCACATTTTTTTAATGTCACTGGGCAATAGCTTATTTTAATATTTATGTTGTACATGTAATATGAAAATAGGGTATATTATTTTATAATATAGTGTCTCCAATTAGTGTGTGACTGTTAGAATGACTGACACTTTACTAAAGTCACTACAACCACCACTACCATTCTCTTTGGCGGGAATTTAGCCGCTATACGCACTACCAAGGTGTACAGCGTGTCAAGCGCGATTCAGCTATCAGAGTAACTTAATACACCCTTTCTTCACCTCTTTGAAGTCTGCTAACTGTTGAAACAAGTTAACATGGGGCTGTTTAACAAGGGATATGACTTACCTTTAAACCCTCCTCCCAGCTGATCCATAAGTCTCCTCTGGTCAAGAAACAAGCCACGGCGTGACGTGCAAGATGATGAATCCACCCCTCCCTCCTCAGTTGTGTCATGATGGCATCGATAAAGGGATATCCAGTTCGTGCCTTCAAATAATACGAACAACAAAACAATAGACATCCAATCATCCCAAGCACAGTTGAAAAAAAAAATACTCAAGGCCGGTTACGAACAAAAAATTACGTTGACTTAGTATTGGAGGCAAAGATTTACGGTCCATTCACCAACTTCCTGTTCGCCGACGTCTTAAGCCATTTGGCTAATGTGTTAGGTCAGTTCCCTAACTTCTGTCGCGTTATCAATGGCTGTTGGAGCAGATGGAGAGAGACAAACTTTCTTTAACTGGGGATAAGGACCTAAGTAAGTAATTTAAATTGAAGCTCGAATAACAAGGATGCATTCCTAGTTCTTTGTAAAATTTGTTTCTGCCTGTGAAAAAGTTGCACTACCCAAAAGAAATATGACTGGGAAAATATGACCAAACGATTCCTCTCATGTGAATGTTGTTTTCAATCAGTCTGACAGCAGGCTAAGAACAGATTACAAGAGTTGTTACCATTGGTTCGGCTGTAGGGAGAAAGAAACTTTTTAAAACAACATAGTCATTACGCCCCATGTAAGGTCATCCAGATCCCAGAATTTGGCAAATTTTTGTCCCTGGAATCTGAAACCCTGTGCTTTGGAATCCTGAATTCAGCCCTATGAACCCAGAATCCCACTTACGATGGAATCCGGAGTCCAAAGTCCACTGACAACTAATCTGGAATCCGGAATCCACAGTATGGAATCCAGAATCCAAGAAAGTCTTGGTTTCCCTTACATGGGGTGAACACATTGCTGTTTTCATCACTAGACCCATACTGTACACACCTCAGCCCAAGCTTTGACAAACTCTGGATTGTTGTCCCATGGAACTTGCAGGCAGACACTATTACCCTCCATCTTGTTAAAGTTAGGAGTTCCATATGCTGCAGTGAAAAAAAATTCTCTCCACAGAAGCTGCCCATGCAAAGAAACTGGTGGGTTAGAGTGCTTTTTAGCCTGTAAAATACGCAGCAGTTAGAAACAATGTAAGTATAGGTATAGACAGGAAAGACACAAGACTTAAATAGCAATGGTTGGTTACCAAAAAGTCGAGGTGAGATGTATATAAGCAGCGCCATTTTTAACTGGGCTTGAAAGAAATGCCTAAATGTAAAACTAATCAGTAAAATTATTCTGATTACTTACCCTTGAGTAAATATCAGACAATCGATGATAAAAAAGTCTGGCTGAGAGGCATCCAAACATCACATATGGACTAAGAACAGTGGTGCTTGGCTGGAGTGAGTTTGGTGCTGTGTTGGGTTTTTCAAACTTGTTTACCCAATCCTAAAGAGAAAGAAAAACTATGTCAAAAAACACTGACCCGGTAAACTTCTGCTTTTAAAAAAACTTGGAGCAAAGCTGATACCTCAGTACATAAATCTGAATATTACCTTAAATTCATAAAAGAATTGAAAATTTTTTGTTCTGATTACATATAAAGTTTTAACCCATTGAGTTCCGGTGCGCCCTCATGCACCCGGAAACAAAACTTCTCTGAAATTCCATTGCGCCTTCACGCGCCCTTCAAGACTTGACCTCATTTGATTGGCTGTAGCTAAGAAACAAATCTCCCCTGGGTATTATAATGTGGCGGAAAGTGACCTGCATGAAATTACCGTTCATTGGAGACCAAACTCGACCTTTTAAGTTAGTTTCCATCACAACAATCAGTTACTATTAGGGTTTTAGTACAATGATCCTACCCCCAAGCACTGCCAAAAAGAGCACTGGCATGGTTGCCACAGCCAGAGGTTACTAAAATTGCCTAACTTTTTCCTGACCAACTAAATTAACAATTTCACAAATCGGTCCTGATAATGGCCTCCATCCTTCCCCACAGCCAGCCTGGTTTATGGTCAAGTTGCCCAAAATCAGAGTTGTGTCACCCAACATGTTTAGTCAAGTCGCCCAAAATGTAGAGTTGAGGCTCGAGATTTTACCATCATCAACAAGATCCTGGCATCCCTATTACCATTTGCCACACCTGTTTTGTCTCATTGAAATTTATAGAACAAGATATATTACTCATTTATTGTGCTTGTTTCTTTGTTAATTACAGGTTAAAGAGAGAGATGTATTACGCATTCATACCACTTGTTTCGTCTCATCATTGCTTAAAGAATGAGGTACGTTACACATTCATTCCGCTTGTTTTGTCTCATGATGGTTTAAAGAGCAAGATACATTAACACACACTCTCTATTTAACAAAAATTAGCTATGTTTCTCTGTGCACTTCACCTGATAAAATTGAGGCAACATGACTCCGCATTTCGGGCGACTCAACTATGGTTTTGGGTGAGATTACCTCGGGCTTATTTTATAAGTGGGCAGAGAATTGAACTACTAAGAAAGTTCTTTTGGTGCTATCTTCCTTTTGCTTCCAATGAGAGTAGCCAGGAGTGTCCAATCATAGCATTATGTACATGTAGTTTAATCAACCTTGTACTAACTGATATTGAACAACTAATGTATTATCTATAGGATGGAGTAAAAATAAAATACAAATACAAATCGTAGTTGGCCCCTTAAAAGTGACTGCCCTGAGAAAGGACCTACCTTTACAGAATGACTAATATTCATGTGGTAGTGGAGCTCTTGCGAGCTCAAAAGCACATGCAGCAGAGCACCATGGATAATAAAATTTGGTTAAAAAATCGTCCATCTGTCCGTCCATATGTCCCCCATACAAACATACATAACTTTATTCAACTTTGGATTTAAGAGATTTTTTCGGATTTTCTTGTTAGCGGATGTGAAATGTCACTATCACGAGCTTGGTGTCCAAGGCGTATACAATCTTGATACTGGACATCCATGTTATGGTCAATATTATTGACAACTGTCAAAATAGGGTATCTGCTGATCAGTGTCACATGACTGTATCATGGGCTCAGATGAATACTTCATTGAGGTGACGTGTTTATTTAAATTGTTCACTGACCAATTATTACTGGTCACAGGCACAGGTCAATTTTTCAGGAGGGTTTCAGTTTTCTCATTGCTTTTGTCAAAAGTTAAATTACTTTAGAACAACATTACTTAAAAGATCTCACAAGAGCTTTGCTTTTGGCCTTGGTTAAATCTATATAAAATCTATAAAAAGTGCATACACCTCTCTTTCCATGTGTTCATCAAGTCTTCTGAGAGCTTCAGTTTCACCACCAGGAAATAGGACACTGCTTGATTCTTCTGGCATTTCAATTCCAAGTTCTTCAAGTGTAGGGACTTGATACTTTCCATCTACGTCATCCCCCAATGGAGTAGTGCAGCCATCAAATGTTTTCTCGTCTATGGTGGGAATTGGCTTTGAGGGTGTCCCCATAGATGACACAATAGAACAAAGTTTTTTGTAGGTTAGTGGGGGTGTGCCACCATTTTTCTCAATTATCCTACAAGTGTGCAATAATATTAAGAAAAAAAGAAAAGGAAAGCAATAAAACAAATGAAAGCTTGAAAGAGAAATAGGGACTTCACCAAATGTGCCTTTGCTCAGACTAATCTCAGATAAACTTGGGAAGCAAGGGTGGTGCAGCGATGACAGCACACACTACCACCAATGTGGCCTGGGTTTGAATCCCGGAGGTGATGCCATAATATGTGGCTTGAGTTTGTTGTTGGTTCTCTCCCTTGCTCCGAGAGTTTTTTATCCAGGTACTCCGGTTTTCCCCTAAGCCTCCTTAAAACCCCACACTTTCAAATCCCAATTCGATCTGGAACACACAGACATGTCACAAAGAGTTCTTATGAACTCCCAAGTGGTCTGTGGGTAAACAGATTACACAATTACCACCAAGAGCAGGAAGACGAGAGATTAATCAGGTACTGTTCATTTGGTACCCTTTAAAGAAACAATGTATTATTAGCTAGACAACTTACTTGTCTAAATCATAAAGTGAATGACAGACTTTTGTTTCTACTTCAATTCCATCCTTTGAAGCTAATTCAGAAATTTTTGAATCTCTTGCTCGTCCATCTGGTTCATGATCAAACTCAAACGTTAATTGACTGATTTTCCACTTTTTAAACAGTTGTGGTAATTCTTCTTCAGGCTTCCCTTGAATGACAAATAACCTAAAAAAAAAAATAAATGTGCCAAGGCATTTCAGATAGTTACATGTGTGTTAAATAAAAGAAAAAATTGCCATAAAATATCTATACAGTCAAAACTCCTTGATATGAAAAGAGAGGGACAGATCTAAGTGTCCGCATAACAGAGATGTATATGTAATGCAAAAATTGAGATTGGTTAAAATTTTTTATCACTAGAGACTAAGAAACTGTTCATTTTTATTTCAATTTTTTTTCGTAATTATTTTTCTTTCATTTCACATTACATTACATTACATTACAATATCAACTCATTAATAAATTACTAATAGTACATGCAATGACAAATACCAGACTAATTACAAATTCAAAAAAAAATTATAAACACAAAAAGAAAACATAGAACATAAAACATAAGCTACTAAATTATTGATAACAAAAGACAGCTAGGCCAAAGATGAGAAATTGATAACGTGAAAGTGCAAAAAATAAATATATTTAAATTACTGGAAATATAATGTATTTTTGCATTTGGGCATGGCAAAAGCGTGTTGGTCAAGACAGTGATGTGTTGGAAAGAGGGATTAGGAAACCATTGAGATAAATGCATCCCATTTAGCTTAAAAAACTGTTCACAATAAAAAGGTGTGAGGTTTGACTGTATAGTGGACTGTTTATCTGAAAAGGGCTAAATTACTATGATTCATATTGAAGGAGGCAGCCTGGCTGAGCAGATGTGGTGCTGGACTTGTAATCCAGAGGTCCTAAGTTCATGCCCTGCACTGACCGCTAGCTGGATTTGTTCTTGGTAGTCCCAAGTTCAAATCCTCGGCAACACTTGCAAAATAGCCAATTGGTTTGTCTCCTACCAATTAGGATTCTGAACATTGCTATGTTCCGTTTGAATTATTTGTTTCATTATCCCTGAAAAGCCCCATAAAGGGAGAGGATAAGTAAGTATTTAATATTATATTATTTTATTATTATTGTGTCATTCCAGAAAATATTCATATCCCCCCCCCCCCCCCTCGCCATGGATGGTCTTTCAGATAAGACCACCCCACCCCTTCAGAATTTCCGTTCTGAAGGGGTCTTATACAATCCTCCAGGTAAAAGGTATGTAAAGGTGCACAAAAGTCAAAGGCCCACATGCCAGAGCTTATACCGGTTTCGGTAGCAATAAGCATGCCTAGGAGTATTGCTACTCCCCCCTGGACGGGATGCTAGTCCATCGCAGGGTTACCCCCAGCAATATGTTGCTGGTACCCATTTATACACCTAAGTGAAGAGAAACAAAGTGGAGTAAAGTTCCTTGTCTAAGGAAACAATGCGATGGGAGAGGCTTGAACCCTGGACCTCCAGATCTGGAGTTCTAGGTGTTAACTGCTTGGCCACATATACCGATAACCCCTCCAACCCCCTGGAATTTCCTATTTTCTTTTAGTGGCCTAAATCTGCTGTATTTAGAGATTATCAACTGTTCTGCTTAAAAACATTCTTCACATCTTTAGACACACCTTTTTATTATCACTGATACATTTTCTTCGTTTTTTTTTTAAGGCATCTATGGAACAATCTTAGGTTTTGTTTGCCAACACAATATAATATGCATTTTCAATCACTGTCGATTATAATATTACGAGTATTGCATGACCCTCTGGAAAACTTACTTCACATGAACACCCACTTTCCTTTGGAAATTTTGGGCTTTTAAACCCCTTCCCCCTTGGAAATTCCATTGACCATCCATGAGGGATGTATTTTCAAATGGCTGGATATGATATGCAAATGACCTTTCATTCCTGGCCGCCATTATTTAACCTTTATTTTAGATCAACCATTGGGTTACTTCATTTTAAATATATCAAAATACCTCCCCCCACCCCTCCCCGACTAAATACTCCCTGCAATTAGTCTCCCTGAAAGTCTTTAAAAGTAATTTCAAAATAGGTAGCTATATCGAAACCTCTGATCTTCCTTCCTCCTTCTTGTTGTTATTGTTTTCTTTAAGAGGCGAGCTTCATTTATTTGTCCTTTTTTGTGGGGCGAGGATACGTTATACTACAGCTGAGATTGACTGTCTTGTATTCATGTAAATTAGACTGTAGATATGAAAAAACCTTAATTTAAAAAAAAAGGGGGGGGCAGAAAAACGTCTCTCACCTGGAGCCTAACGTTTTCAAACTGTTGTCCAGATCGTTGAGTGACTGAATCAGAAATCGCCAGCGATTGAAACCCATGTTGCCATGCTTTACATAATCCGGGTCGATAAAGTAGATTGGTCGTAGTGTTAAACTTGTTTCACATGCTTCCTTAAGAGACTGGTTATCGTGTAGTCTGAGGCCTTTACGAAACCAGTGAATGGTGTGGTGAACTCGAGAAGTTTTCGCGGCCATTTTGAAATAACCGCGGACTTACGTAACTCCTGGATAGTTCGGTGGGGTTTATACGAACTAATGGTAGGTATATAGGAATCATATATGAAGTACCTACCAAAGTAATTGAAACTACGGCTACTCCTTCGCGGGCGCAGAAATGTGTTGAAAACAAAAATGGCCGTCAGAGAGAAAGGAGCGGTCGTAGATGTTCTTGATAAACGGATATCAGACCTAGAAAGACGTATTCTGACCAGCGAAGAAGATGTCCTTGGTCTTAAGGGTTCATCGGTAATTCCTTTGATAGATTTAATGTCAATCAACCCTCTTGCAGAGAGGCAATATATGTCTCCTCAAGTTCTGTGTAGTTTAACTGTTTTGGGCATTGATAAGCATCTCAAGATTGTAAAGTGTACGGATTTTAAAATTATCAGCTTAATAAGTCACATGTTTTTGTTTTAGTGCTTAGGAACCTTGAACAATGTACAGAAAAATCTTGATAAAATCGGCACCAAATACAAAAGAATTGCAGCAGTCTGGAAGAACGGTATATATATGAAATAAATATTTTAATTTAAGCTTACCTTTGTTATTATTTAGCAACACGTTTTTATTTTATTTTAATTGTTTCTGAAGATATTGATTCGTTTTTTCTTGGAAATAGTTTTTAGGGTAAGGTTTTAACAAGTTGAGGGATAAACGAGTTTTGTATGGTCCAAATCCCTTGAAGTCCTTGAAATTGCATATTTGGCTTGAAAGTGCTTGAAGATGAGAAATTAAGACAACTCAGTAAACCCAAAACTTGTAAGACATTATGCACATAGCATTCATTTAGCTGTTTTTTCTGAAACAATTTATAAACAGATGCACAGCAGACTAACTGGTCTCAAATTGACAATATTAATTTTGGTTTTTGTTTTCAGTGAAAGAGCTGGAAACATTTCTTTCTCCTGAGTTCATGGAGAAAGCTTCTCTTTCAGATGATGCCAAAGCTGATATCATTGTTGCAGGTTAGCAAAAATTAGACAATAATATTGATAATGATGATGATAGCAGTTTCTCAGGATTGTCGTGAGGGCAAGCATGTTACATTCAAGCAAATAAAGCAAACGCGTAAGAGAAGATAAAAAGAGAAGGAAAGACTGTAATCTCTTTTGTCACTGATGCACTCAAATTCTTTGTAGTTCCATCAATTGGATTGGTTCATAAATAATGGCATGCTATTAACACACTGTCATACAAGTTTGAATTCTACTTATTGTCACCTGAACTATGGTCAAATGTAACAAGAAATTCCTATCCCCATGATAAGATTGTAAATAACAAAATAGCTAACTTTACGTGTGATCTTGGCAATGTACAATTATTGCTGATTCATTAAAAACATGAACTACAAAGAGCATGTAATTCTTGGGCAACCAAATTTGAATGTTTCTTGGGCAAACCGTGATTCCTTATTTTTTATTTTAAACCCCGATAGTTAAAAATTCTATCCAAAAAAAGTTTTTTTAGCAATTGGCCAACGTAACATTAATTTATTCTTAGGTGAAAACCAACTGAGATCCTGTGCTGAGCAGCTTAGACAAGTTGAAGATTTGAAAAAAGTGGTTACAACAGAGCCCCTCAAAGGTTTGTGATAGTACTGTTGAACATCTCTTTGCCTGAAAAAATTGGTTCTAATCTGACTTCATTATAAGTAGATTGTGGTCATGATAACTGGTTTATATACTGGTGTGTAACAGTGTTTGTTGTGCTTAAACTGCCTCTTATTACTACTTTGCCCAAGGAACTATCTCATTTAATCATTGTACGATAGAATTACTTTTTTCTCCTCCCAAGGGAATCATCTTAGATTGATGTCCTTGTAAGAAAAAACCACATTTCTTCTGTTGCCTAGCCTGCGTCACAGACCAAACTAAGGTTAAGTCTTTTTGTGAAACAATGCTAAAATCTTTGTTCTGGGCCTCCACTTGTATACCAGGGTTTGAGTATGCACCATGATTGGTGTGTTCAAAAATCCATTGTCAATTTGCCAATCAGGTTGAAAGGAAATTTGAATTGCTCTTCCAGTAATTTGTTCAGTCTGTTGGGGTCCCTTAACAAGAATATCAACACTGCTTTGCAGACGTTACTAACATGGTTTAGATTACGTCTGTATCACAGGCTGCTACTGTTACATTACTTTCACGTAATCCATTCATACATACACAGGTCATACCCACTCATAACATGTCACAAGTTTGGTTGAATGTGAAGTCATTAAAAATCAGAAATTCAAACTTTTGACTCAAATGAAGATTGCATCAGGGTTTACGAAACCTTAGTCACTATCACCTACAGAACATTCAGAACTACACTCACCTGGATGATCATATTCCACCCACTTTTCCATTTTCATTTTGTATGTCATCATTACTTTTCATATGTAACATTAACATTGTTGAGCATTTTGTTCAAAAGCCTTGAATCAAAATAAATGTATTTTATGTACCTGTTTTGTGTTGCTTTGCTACTAGATTTACCAACTTGGTCTGCCAAACTTCAACCACTGGTAGAAATTCATATCCAGCAAAAGGTAGGGCTGTCACGGAGCCTCTTTTAGATCATGAAAGAAAATGTTATAAAGTGTTGAATGTCATTTGGACAACCCATTTTGTTGGAAATCTTAGGTGCAACCATTAAATAATTAACGTTGTGGGAGAAGGACTCACTACAAAGGATATCTAAACTAAAAAGTAGAAAAATAAAGCCATAGACAGACAGACAGCCATAATAACTGCCACAGAAGTTACACGAACGGGATATTTCAAAAAATACACATGTTGAGATCAATTGATCGATCTTTGTGTCCTACTGGATTCATGCCATGAATTATTTTACATCTTTGGGGATTTCTATGCGTCAGGTAACAAAATCACTGCACTCTTGGGACTCAAAGAATTAAAATAAGTTTTATTTGAAATGCATGTAAATGCAAAGTATTGCTTTTTCTTTGTTTCCTCATAGGAGGAATTCACTGCAGGCAGTGAGAGACTCCATAATCTGCTTTCAACCTACAACAATATAGTATCCTTTTTAATAGGCTTTACTGTTGTTATTTTTCCCAGTTGTTGGTTGGTAGACGTAACAAAGTTTGTGTGGAACAATATTGTATGTGACTCAAATTATCTTATTTCAAATTCTCCCTTTAATTCATAAGTATATATATTTGGGAAATGAAAGGAGATTTTAGCGTGTAATCAGAACTGCTTCTCTGAGTGTTCAGAAAAGGCAAGAGACAGTTTCATGGGCATGATCTTTCCAACTTTCGGAAAGTCTGTGTGAGGTGGAGATATAAGTGTTTGGTGCATGTGAATCTCTCCCTCTCTACAGTATTTTTAAGATCTTGATAATGCATGCTTTATTTTCTTTGGTAAATGGAAGATTTCGAACCACTGTCATTGGGGAAATGTAAATTTAACCAATAAAGTTAATTCCTTTAATTTAATATTGATGTTTCTGGTTACACAAAAACTATTTTGTCTCAGGTGCAAACAAGGTTACAAAAACCGAAAAAAATGGTGCTACCAAAATTTTCAAATTGTTTACAAACACCAAATTTCATTTTTTGTTGTAGTGCAAACAGGGCATGCTTCTTTAGGTTCCAGATGTGTAGATTTTCTTGTTTGAATCCAATTGTAGCTTGCAATAGTGTGAACAGCACACGTATTTTAAATGGCTTTTCTCAGTCTAATAACAGATAAAAATTATAATCATTGTAAATTCAGACCAGCATACAAATTCCTTGACTGTTTGTAGATAAATCTCCTGTCAAAACAGTTTGTTGAGTGGGACGTTTTGTTAACACAGATGGAACAAGCTATGGAAGTTAAACCAGCAGACTAGTTGAACAGTTATAAGAATAAACGTGAAAAATATTTAAGAACTTGATGAAGGGTCATCTAGTAGAATCTGTATGATATGAAATTAAAGTGTATTCAATATAACAGTGACTTACAATGCGCTACAATTTCACTGAACGCTCTTTTAGTGGACACCTGTCGAAAACGAACACCTAGGGGTGGGTCCCACTGCTGTTTTTTAATCATTTTCATTTATTCAATGGCGGCATTTATTTTAGTCTCCTTCGTTTTTTTAGTGTCGTCAGTCAACTCTCCTTCCCACAATGAAATTTAACTCCAAACAGGTTTTTTTTTTTTGCGTAGATTTATTTTGCTGTTTAACAGCAAATTAGATAATTGGAAGGAAAGAAAGAGATTTAAGGGGGAATATCACAGGCAGCTAAAGCTCAGTATGACAGTTTATATCATATTGTGTAATCCTCAAAATGGCCATGAGCCTCTGCTGTGAACCCGAATATATTAAAGGATTTGTATGGGAATCCAGGTAATGGATTCAAGATGATAAATACTCGCTCGGATTTCAATAAAAAACGCTTTACAATATTTTACTGGTGTGGTCTTGCTCCTTGTGTGGTTATTTTCCGATCATCTGCGATTAAAGCGATTTTCTTTACCACCGAGTTTTCACTCTAGGAGTGGAAACTGAGAGTTAGGGCTGCCTGTGAAATGATCTAAATCTGTGATAAATAAACATTTTCTGCAAGCGATCGCAAACGAATTTGCTGTAGAACGTAGGTTCTAAGAAAACCTGATCAGCAGAAATATACCAAGTAGACACATTGAATTCAAGTCTGAAAAATGCCTTTGACCATATTCGCTCGTGAACAAGGACAGCCAGTCAAAAGTTCCAGCCGTCAATTTTTTGCGTAGCGCGAGCGTCTGATTTCAGAGATAAACAAACCGAAGCTTCTTGAAACATGCTGTACTTGTTTGTCGGTCATTCCCCGGATCATCAAGTCGACAGTAGAAGCCAAAGGTATCCCTGTACACTTCTTTTTCTAGTTTTTTTTTCCTCGTAGAGAAGAGTTCGCACTTATATAAGTTTACACACTCAAGGGATATGCAAGTTTTGGAGTAGAAAGCAAATTTTTTAAAAGTCCGCACACGGCCAAAGTGCCTATTTTTAGCTATTTTTCCTTATCGTTCCTAGTAGCAAACTGGCGGGAAACTATTGCGTAATTTCGCGCGCGGTACATGTTTTCATGAATGAAGGAGGGCGAAAGTGTAACAGATCGGCATGCTCACTGAACATATTTTCGTTCCGATTGATGACAGTTTTGAAAGTTTCGAGACGTAACGTGCTTTAGCAAACATTAGATCACCAGAATATTTCAAATCATGTCCCACAAACAGGGATCGCCAGTCGTTTTGCCCAAGAAGACACCGCTTTGTGCTCGATGCAAACATCATGGATTCCGTACCGCTTTGAAGGGGCATAAAAGATTTTGCAAATGGAAAGATTGTGAGTGTCAAAAGTGTATTTTGATCTGCGCAAGGAGAAAAATCATGGCTGCACAAGTTGCTATAAGACGAAAGATGGATGACTGTTCATTGATGGACAGTTCTAAAGTCGAATATTGTGAAGTGGAAAACAGGCCCACAACTGATCAACATCGCGCTCGTTCAACTTCAACAGGTGAGGAATTTTATGAGCTTATAACTTGAGGGCAGAACCTTTCAAGAAAAATGTTAAATAAAAAGCAGTGAAACATTTGCCTTTTCATCAATTAATAGGGTTAATCATTATCCGATTGATCTCGAACTTTATAAAGCTATCGGGATAGACAAAACCCTTGGTATGGCAAGCTCTCATTAGACAGAAACAGCGAATGGCTTCTTTCTTTCTTTTTTTTTTAAATTGTCCACTGGTCCACGGTGAAAATGATAAAGGTACGGGAGGGAAGGAAAGAATTTTTACGTCACGAGTTATATGTTTACATTGATCATATTAAGATGTTGAAATTCTGCTAAAAATGCGCGTTGCACAACATTAAACTCGGGCGAAAAGAACTACCCATCATGATACTTCCAGCCATTACAGAGACATAATCAGTTAAACCTAAAAGTCTGGTAACATATTGGTCTTAAAAGAAGAAAACAATGCAAAGAAGTAAGGAATTTGATGTTTCAGTTGGTGGATTAATTTAAAACCTCATATTCATTTAAATCTATTTATCAATTGGACTCAAAGGTAACGTCATTTCTAGCATTTTTGGTGGTACTTTATTTTTTCGGGAACTCAACATTTTTGTGATCAGTCTAGTTCGGATTTTTTCACTGCGAACTTATTTTGCGAGTCTAATTAGCAACCACCCTTAAGATTCTTGTGTTTGAAAGAAACAGACGAAGGTATTATATTCCAAAACAAAATAAAGGTGTTATCCTGCGACGGGAGAAACATCTGGTCGATTGTTCTAATTCAGGGTTTGATTCATGCTACAAAATTAACATTTCTCGTGAATGTCTGTGAAACCGCGTGCCAGTTTGCGATCGTGGATTTACTTTTTACTTGACTTAAAATTTTCTGAGCAGATCGCAGACCATAAAAAACGCAATAATTTATAGATCCACAAAGGGTATGATAGTGCTTAACAGTACGTATGAAAAGGCTTCATTTTAAAGTTAAAAATATGAATTTCTCAGCATTCCCTGGACCGTCAAGAAAACGTCCCTTTGACAGCCCACCTGACCCCACCAGGGTAGCAAGATGCTCATGGCTTCTGAAAAGGCTCTTTCCAGATTTTTCTCAAATATTCCTACATACACTGCTGGAAGCGCGTGACTTCGACCTGCTGTCAACATTGGAAACTTTGGTTGATCTGTTGCAGAATGGAGGCAAGTTTAATGTGCCATATCCAGGGGCAATTCCAACCAATAGCGTTTATTCATCAGGTATGACAACAAGGCCGGCGTTGGTCAATGATTACGTATGCTAGCATTAGCAGTATTTTCTCTTCTAAATGAGCAAAAAGTAGTTTGATTTTTTCCTATCTGATTGTTACAACTACATAAAAAACCTCTATTTAGAAATACCTGCTTTTGAAGCCAGTGTTCATTTAAATTCAATTCAAATCAAACATATTTAGCCATGAAACACTATCCAGATGGACAGAGAAAGTGTTCTAATTCTTTATGGATTGTGGAGTTTGTAGAGTGGTACTGGTCAAATTAAAACTGAGCACATGACTGGTACAAAAACCAATAGAGAGGGGAAGTCGTTACGTCAGGTTGCCATGATAGCAAAATTTCTGAATGTCGACAAACCGGAAACGTCACTTAAAAAGTGAATTTGCATCGTTTCAAACTTCATCGATTTTATTCAGTTTCATTTAATTTGTCAAATGTTGGCAAAATCTCTGCAGTTGTCAAAAGGACAGTATATAAGTTTACAAAAAGGAAAAGAAAATTTTTGTGTTGTGTTCACCAACTCCATAAAGTAAGTACATGAAATTTAACCTGTTCCAGGCTCTCAGATAGTGGGGAAGAAGCAAAAGTAAAAGGCACGCGAAAAGTTGGCGTGTTCTCGCTTTTTCAATTCAGCTGGCCCAACTATCTGGGAGCCTGGAACAGGCTACATAAAAATTAGGAAGTTTCATGTCGCCTAAGAAATGTTCAACAAAGCGTGATGTACATGTAAAGTTGTTGTTTTGCTAATCTTAACTCATTGCTTTTTCTACTTGCCATTCTCTTTGCCCTTGCCAACATCATTGCTTAAGTTCCCTATTGTTGTCATCCAAAGATTTTGCTACCATGGCAACATGACATCACATTTCTCCTCTCTATAAGGGACTAACAATTTGGCAACAGATGACCTGCATCGTTCTAAACCTCTTATTTCATTGGTCCCCTTTAATCTGCACTTCCATTGTTTTCAGGGATAGGGGCATTATTATGTCACAATCCCTATTGCTTTCCCAGCCAATCACAAACAGTCTTTCAAATAGGTGCACATCACCCGGCAACAGTGCCACAACACCCCAAAACCTTAAAATTATTATCTCCAACTGAGTTCTTTACTTCAGTTTTGTCATTTATTCTGTCAGGTGCTCCAGTCACTGCTTGCATCAAGCTGTGGAATGACCAGGAAACAGCAGCTCAAGCACTCATATTACTGGCTGCACAAAAAAACTAACCTAACGTTTGACTAGCACATGTAATCTGCTGCTCATTGCACTAAAATATGATAATATTATTGCTAATGGATGGTTATTAGAATGTTGTTCTTTTGTTCTACGTATTCTGTTTTCCATGCTTTCAAAATCATAAGGAGCAAGCTTGGTGTAGTTGTGTTGTACATTATGAAAAGATTCAGCCAATGCCTGATTGCAATTTTTTTGAAATTATATATATTACAAAGTGTGGCAGGGCCATTAAAACTGCATCTGGTATGTATTATACAATGTATGAATTATTATAATGCATGCTTGCTGGCAAGTCAAACTTCAATTATGCTTCTCTAGGCTTTCAACAAATTAATGGTAACACTTGCTATAGTTAATTAGCAGAGCAATGTTGGAATAAAATACTTGCAATTTCCGCTGTTGCTTTTACTGGTCGTCTTCTTTTTAGCACGTGATTACAGCCTAGGAGCTACCATAAAATTCCGAAAATAAGCCCCTCCATGTATAAGCCCCTCCAAATATAAGTCCCCCAAACTCGTAATGCAAACGACCCTCCGTTAAATCGCCCCTCCAAATATAAACCTCCGGGGCCTTGTACTTGGAAAATTGCCCTCAAATACAAATTAAAACAAAGCAAAAATGGTAAATTTACTTCTAACTATAAGGTTAGCCCAATCGATTTTGAAACACAAATTTTCCTCCCTAGATAAGCCCCTCCAAATATAAGCCCCTCAAAAATGCCCTTTGAAAAATATAAGCCCCGGGGCTTATTTTCGGAATTCTATGGTATTTTGCTGTTGGGGCTCGGGGATCATGTAACATAGTAGAGACCTTAGCCAAAGAAAATGTTGACGTCCTGGATGTCAAAAATGGCAACCGGAAGTTGATATTTTCACTCTTTCAGTGCTCCGACTCGACAAATTCGTACAGCGGGATTCAAGACAAGGGCATTCACATTCATTGTCTGAGACAAAAGTGTTCCATCAAGCGAGACATCAAATTTCGGGTTGCTATTCATGACGTCCGGGATGTCAGCGTTCTCTTTGTTCAAGCTCACTAACGATCAAATTTGAAATTTAGGGTATTGAAATGTTTGAGTGAAAATGACACGTTGGACCATAATAAGGCAAAAGTTTCAGGAGGCATGAAAATTCTTTTGCCAAATGCTGCCTATGAACCAAGTGAAGCCATATCACAAAAAATACGCCTGATCAGGTCCAACCTAAAATGTTACCCTGAACCCAGGATAATATTCAGCTCCCTAGTGTGTTACTTCTCATTAGAATACTATTCACTAATCTCGTACCCAGATCTCCCACTTCAGCATAAGACAGAGTGAGATCTGGGTACAAAATTAACTATTCACAGGATGAAATGGGCCAGTTTGGAATTATTAAAATTCACACTTGGCTACAACGTTGAGAGGAATGAAACAAAAGAAAATAAAAAAAAATGAGATTCAGTTTAAAATACTTCAAATTTTGTTTAATTTCTCTAGCTCAACCTCAGAGCCAAGAGTGAATTTTGATAATTCGAAACTGAGCTATTTTGGAGCGAATTCTTTGCATTGTTCCTATAAATTGAACACGTGTATATAACAGACATCCTTAACTGCATTCTTGGGTTTGAGAAAAACAATCACTCTTCGTAGGCCATTCTTACACTTTCTTTTAATATATTTATGATTCCACGGCATAACAATTCCACTAAAGCATGATGGTGTATTAAATTTACATTCTTTTTACATTCCATCGATACCAAATTTACTGCAAGTTTAATTTGTTATTGTTCTAGTTCAAGTCCATACAAAGTTTATTATAATTATGCTTGGCTTTGCGAGTGAAGCAAGATGAAGTGAATCCTGTGATCTGATAGGCTAACTGAGCCGGCACAGGATACCCGCTTTGTTCACACAAGAAAAGCTTTTCTTTTGCCCAGGGTACCAGAGGTTTTTCTTGCATGCAGCAAGAATTTTTGGTGTTGGCCAACACATCTTTGGCCAGAGCTGCGAGAAAAAACCTCTGGCACAGACCGGTGCTTTTTATTGCTCCCAATGACTTTTGTTATCAGATAACAACTCTGGCACCCAGGGTTCTTTTCTTTTGGCCATGTGATAGGTTCTTTATTGCCCAATGTTGTTTGGTCAAGATTGCTGAACACTTGCCTCATTCTTTCTTGTTTTTCATGGACCTCGACAAATTAGAACTAACCTGGCCAATACACAGCGGTCATGTTTACTTCAGGCTCAGTCTCTAAACCATATACATGTTACACCTTCACTACGCTACCAGTGTTTCAAGAAGTGATAATTATCATTACATGCATAAGATATGTAAATAATATCCTCATAATTTATGCTTCATTTGTCAACATTTCTCACGTGTTTCTGGCACTTATTTTTACAACAACTACTAAAGGTTGTTTTAAAAAAAGACTCAGCAAGCTTTCTCTCATGCACTTCCCCTGAGCGATGTTGTACACTGGTCAAGTTGCCTATTATGGAACAACAAACAAGCCTGCCCAACTTTTGCCAGAGTTTCCCGAAATTTACTCCATTTATGTCTTAACAATTTGCCCTTGATTTTAGTTTTGCAGTGCACTGGATGAGCAGAGGATAACAGAATTATTAATGTCTTGACTGTTTACAGGTAACTATAACTTTACCATTTCTTTATTTCCATAGTCAATCAAGACCACTAACTCACCTTTTGATAATTGCCTTGTTCTCAAAATAAATTTTCACAAGTACCCAAAACAAGAAAAACATTTTAAAACTCTTTGTATCATAAAGTTTACTTTTATAACATTTCAGTCCTTTCCCGTCACCAATGTTTAGTCTTTTAAATTCTAATTCATACTTTCCACATAGGAGGGGTTTTCAAGGCCCAACAAATTACGGCAAATGTAAGAAAACTAATAATGGAATTTGAAAAGAACTGGAATTTTTTGGGAAAAAATATTACACAATATGAATATTTTACTTCAGAATAAGACTATGGATGTGTACTTGAGTAAATAGACCTGTTAATGTTTGTATTCAGTGGATATTATAACTTGACTCTCAGAGGATTATTAAAAAAAATACAATATTATAACCACTTATTTTATTATAATACAATATTTGCATGGATTTTTTTCTTACTTTCTGGTAATTAATTTCTGGAAAATAAAATAATAAATTACAGTATAAGACAAAAGCGAAAAGTGTTTCTTCATACCTATTTATGTACATTATCAGTGAATATGCTCTACTGCTCTCGCTTTCAACACTTATCCAACATAAATGATTTGTAAAATAATTATTAAATATTACTAATAAATGAATGAAGCATATGTTAAGCATGAAAATGAAGGGAGTGAGCATCACAACAATCTTACAAGCACGTCATCTTATAGCTACTGACATGGATTCCAAGGTGACATTAGTCTAGATTATCACCACTTCTTAATGGGAGAAGACAGAGGGGTGGAGGCCTAGAAGAATGGGGGGCAGGAGACGGGAGTTCTAAAATGGTCGAAGTGGGAGAAATAGAGGGACTCTATGCAACACTGTTGAAAAAGACTAAAGGGAGGAAGCCAAGAAAAAGGGGACAGGCACTGGGAATGAATGGTACTGGAGGTGGGAAGTTTGGATCCCCATTCGTCCACCCACTTCCTATATCACATATAGTGTAAGCAGCTGCGAACTGAAGTTTCAGTCTTGTTAGGCTTCATCATCACAGCAAAGCTGACAATCAGCTCAGTGACATGATTGCAAGCAACTGCAAGAATGTGATGCAATGTGGCTATAAAGACTGGTCAACGGTACTTTGCTATGGTGATCAGGAGATGACAATGACAGAAATGGCATTGAAGAGGGAGGTTATGATGACGATGAGGTTTAACAGCTTAATTCTTTCAGAGGCCAGCTCTGAATAAATGACCCAGCAGCCACCTAGGAGAAGAGGGTCCACTTCAAGGATGGACATGCCCCGCGGAGCATGGAACACTGAGTACATTTCCCTGGGCTGTACAGTACATAGAGCATATACCATTGTCTTGTGTTATATCACATTTATGTTCTAGTCTACACTTCTCCAACAATTTCAGGTCCCAGTACTTTCATGGCTGTTCCTACAAGATGTATACTACCAGTTATCAGGACTTGAAGTCTTGTGGCTTTTGATATGAAATCAGGTAATGCAAAACCACCAGGAGACAATGGTGCAATATGAGGATCCCTTCCAGACAAGAGCCATCTAACGGCTTGAGATACACAGGGAAAAATTGTGGAATACAGCCCATCATCATGGCCATTTTTTATCACATGATCAGTGTCAAAAGAGTCCTGTAATGGGTCAGCATGAGGTTGGAAACCTGCACCTCTCAAAGCCATCCACACCCGTTGATTTTCAACACACCAACGCAGCTGGCTGTCTTGAGTTACTGTAAAATTCGTCAAATCTGGGGAGAAAAAAAAATAATGGTAAAAAAATGGTAGGCCATTTCTACCTTGACAACAGACTTTCCTATCATGGACCAACAATTTGAATTTTCACAGGAAGTACTGGATTTTCCATATAAGTGGTAAGTGCTCACAAACTTGACAATAAAAGATATAACATAAAATTCCGAAACTAAGTCGTTTTTGAGGAGCTTATATTTGGAGGGTCTTATGTACGGAGGGAAATTTGCATTTCCAAATGGATTGAAATAGCTTGTAGTGGGAAGGAGATTTATCATTTTTTGCTTTGTTTTACTTTCTTGTATTCGAGAGCAAATTCCAATTACAAGCCCCCCGCGGGGGTTATATTAGGATGGGCGATTTAACGGAGGGTTTTTTGCGTTATGATTTTGGGGGGCTTATATTTGGAGGGGCTTATACATGGAGAGGCTTATTTTCGGAATTTTATGGTATTTGAAGAGAACAGCTTACTTTCAACACACGCAGCATACCTGCATCGTTACCTGTAGGATCCACATTTGCTGCATTAGGTGAGAACATTGCATGATCGAAGTTGCATTCCTGCAATAAAATTTAAATGACATGACAAGAACCACTGAGGCACTGACAAAGACTAAATTAAAATAAGCACAGCTGAGCACAATCCACTAATCTATTAGAAAATACTATTTCCTGTGTGTCAAAAGTATAAAACAAAACAATACAAAGACCCTGAAAGAAGTTTGCAGAAAACACAACATATAACAGATTCATTATCTTTGTTTTTGTCAATAATTTTTTATCTACATAGTTACTTTTCTTTACACACCATAATTGGTTTAAGAAGGCTGTTAGGATCCCGACCACCAGTCAGGTTAAAAAGCAAGACACGTATGACACTCCCACTGAAAATAAGAAAAATTATGAAACAGATATCAAAATGTTTTCTTTATGGTCATTCATAATGATTTGTGAGCCCTTTCGGTTTTCATTGATCAACAGTTTGACGCTTTTCAGTTGATAGTACAGAAAAAGTATACTAAAAAGATGTCCAGTGACTATGAAACATGATACATTTACCAGCGTTGTGGCTTTATGTAAAATAAAACAGGGAAATCAGAATTGATCCTTAAAAGTCGAAACACTGAAAAATACTGTCATACAAAGCATTGTGAGACACCATAGTATTGTGTGGTTCCAGAAAATATCCTTACCCAGGCCGTGGAGTGTCACTGGAAATTCTGAGGGGGGAGGTCGTGGGAATGGGTGGTATTAAAAGGCCAAAATTTGCAAAAGAAAGTATAAGGCTAAAAATGCAATTTTTAGAGGGGTAGGGGGTTCAAATCAAGAAACTCTCCAAGGGGAGAGTATGGAGGTCTAAGATGGGTGGGGCTGCCAACACCTTCCTTTCATACAGGTGGTAGTGTTTATGTCAGTGGCTGACGTCAGTTATTTGTAACAAGGACAGGGCAGAATGATCAAATGAGCCAAAAAGATGCCTATTCACTCTGACAAAGGAATAGTTCTCAAAACATCAGCTTCTCTGTCTCCCTATAGGTGGCCAATCTATCTTGCCAACTCCAGTTGACAAAACCACATTTATGTATAAAATTATTTTACAATAAAACATTTAAAGATCACCTTTCTTTCTCCTTCTCTTCATCTGCTCTCTTTTTAAACCATTTCACACAAGCCTGGCAAAAATATTAATAAGTTTCAAAGAACAAAAACTTAGAGCATATATGTACAACATTTCTTCTCTTTAGAACGGTGACTGCTCAGCATAATGTTTAAGTTGTATTCTATGAGGCACAGACTTTAATTTGGCCATCGTGAAAATGAAAAAGTAATTCTCTTGTCCTTTATTTTCATTTTATTTTATTTTTAAAATTTCACTTTAATTATTGTCCTTGCATTTAAGTAGAACGTATCTATTTAATGTATAATATATATACTTACATAACGCCTAATTTCTTTGTATTTGTCTAGTTTGTCTGTAAATTATGTAGCCTGGCCTGCCTCAAATAGCCTTGCTAACTGCAAGTCCCAATGTATCTTTTGCTATATTTTCAAATTTAAATAAAGTTGAAAGTTGAAGTTGGCCATTGCAAGTAACACTTTGACTGCCATCTTTACCAACAGTGTTAATAGGACAAGGGTAAGGGTTTTTTTTTCGGGGGGGGGGGGGGGGGGGGAGAGGAGGGATCAAGCTTGCATGTGCTATTGAAACTGTTTCAAGGTTAACTACTTTCATCTTGGCACACCACTGATATTTAAATTTTAATACTGGTTTATTAAAAAAAGAAGTATATTTTATGCTTACTCTAGATCTGTTGTCTTAGATTATGGTAATGCCACTGACACAAAACAAAGTAGAAAATGAACTGACTCTAGATTTACAAAGGAAGCATGGTGTCCTAAAACTTGTCTTACTTTGCCAAATTTGGGATTTTTATGGGTATTCTTTAAATACCCTAAAATATCCAAAAATGGGAATCCGTTATTTTTCCTGTGTTTTGGAGTTGAATTCCCAATATAAGAGCCACATCCAATTTCAAAAGAGAAAATTTTGTTGTTGCTTGTTTCCTTTTCCAAAAAACATGAAATTAGACATTTATACAAAGGAATGGAAGGCAAAGGAATGTACAAAAACAGTGTGTTGCACATGCAGAGTTGTTGTTTTTCTAGTTAAACTGACCAGTATTGCATTTTGACATTCTTGTTGCTGTCTTTGTTATTCTTAAATTTCCTATTATTACTTTTGTTTTAACCAATGAAAAATTTGAACCACAACATATTATAACTATGTTCATTCAGCAGCAAAAATTAAAGTTTCAGAACACTATTATGTGAGCAAATGCAGCATTTCTATTTCCTAAACAAACCTCTATACTCCTTGGTGTATGAGCACCATCCAGATAGAAGGTAACGCTTGGTCTTACAATGACTTGATTTCTTCCACACCATCTTGTATTCTTTAAGCCTTGATTATCAAAAGATGGGAACAAGAAAATTAAACTGTGTCACCCAAAAATATTCTGCTTTCAGTAAAAATCTAAAAAGTACCGTATTTATTCGAATAAGCGCCCAACCTCGAATTAGCGCCCACCTCGAATAAGCACCCATCCTAAAGGCAGAAAAAGTTAATAAGCGCCCACCCCACCTCCCTCCCACTCCCACTCAAACTCAAGACTCAAAACTCAGACTCACGACTTCCCCGAAGACAGAGTTTTCTTCAAAGTATTTTACAGGAACCTTGCCTTGTTACATCTTCGAGTTTTGTTGTTACCATTTATTGTTTTGTTGCAAAATAAACATACTACACTTGCTGAAAATGCTGAAAAATTTAATAAGCGCCCAGCCTCGAATAAGCACCCACCTCGAATAAGCGCCCACTCTCAAGGTCCAAAAATTTAATAAGCGCACAGGACGGTTAATCGAATAAATACGGTAATCACTACTTCTAGATCTACCCCAAACAGCACAATCATGCACAAAGAGTATAACAACACAGAAAACTTTGTTGCACTTTAATATTGAAAAAAGTTGCTTTTTTATTAGGACCATTAGTGTTAAGGTTATTGCAGCTGCTATATGTAAATTTGAAATTCTAAGGTGCAAACATTAATAAAGACAAGGCTGTGCTCCAAGAAAAATTGAAGGGATCAGCCCAATATTAAAGCTCTAAACCTGGGAAATACAGGGTGCCCAGCATATGATTTGTATGAAAAAATAAAGATCTCCTAGTCACCGAAGAGCCCAAGTGAGGTGCCAGGAGCCACAGGGTGATGCTAGAGAAGAGCTAACCTGGAAGACCTTAATATCATTGAAGACAACATGTCAATGACTGTGAAATACCTATGCAGTAAACGTTCTAATGAGAGAAGGGGTTCATTTACAGCCCTAGCAGAAACCTAAACAGCCCCTTTTGAAAACATACCTAGCTACACTGTAGCTAATACATATTTGTACAAGACATGGCAGTTGACTTGAACTTGGCCTCCTACGCAGGCCCTAAAATGTCTCTGATTAACCACTGCAGCATTTATGTTTTCATATTCATTTTAAAATTCGAAATTACTTAGATAGTAAAACGTTTTGATCCTTACCATTCCTCAAAGCATCAGAAACATTAAATGTTTTAGCCACAGGAACATCAAGTTTTTGTTTTTTTGATGAAGGCTCATCTGCAGTCTCTTCTCTACTTGATGAGTTGGTTGTGGTTGTTTGCTTGCCAACATCTTCAATTTAAAACATTAGAAATAAATATTACATATTATCATTATGACAATGCAAATTTTTCTTTCTTTCTATTGGCCAAGAGCCCACCACGTGACCTGCAAATAACTGCCTACAAATAACAGTCTGCTCAAGTACAATGTTGTCCAACTAGCTGTGTTTGGCTGTAAATAATATTCTGCTCTTGCATTTAATGAAACCATGCTTTTCTCCTTCTTGCGATTACTCTTGCATAAAAATGGCAGTTCCCTTCGCTTCCCGGAAATGTTCAAACTAAGTGATCACATGATAAAACAATTGAACTCAGTAATTGCAAAATATCATGATTTGTCAGTGTCTCGCAGCCTCTCTTCAGCTTTGGCAGAAAATTGATCTGCTCGCCACAGACAAATCACAATATTCTACTCAGCCTTGTCCAATAATATTATTGTTAATTAACATAATGTTAAAAAATGACGCAACCCTGAAGAAGTAAAAGAAAATTAGACCTTCAATAGTTTTGCCTTTCTCAAGTGACCTGTTTAACCATGTTGTGCAAAGTTGAAGTGCCAGTGAGGCATTCAAGTACTGATGCTCTCCTTCCAGGCCAAGTTCTAGATAAAAGGTACAATGACAAATTAAGAAAAAGAAGTGAATTTGGAATAGGCTCTGATGAGGGTGCCTTACATTTTCTTTAAATTCAACCCGCTTTATACAGACACTTTCTTTGGCCCCGTCAGTGTCTGTATTAATGGGGGCTGACTGTAACTCCTTAACCCTTTAAGTTCCAATAGTGACTAACGTCAATTTTCTCCTAATGATATCCATACAATGTCAAGAGATTAGGTTATGAGAATTAATAAAATGATCACCTAAGGGAAAATGCCTTGATCTTTTGTCAAATTCTCTCAACTCATTCATAAAGGAAATGTATGGAGATCAGTTTGGAGAATTTGTATGTGGATATTGGGGCTTAAAGGGATAACTAAATGTATGACCAGCCCACTTATTATAATTAATTTTTTAATGGCCAGTGTGATAATAATCATAGTAATGCTATATACACTATCCTAATAATAAACACAACACGACAGCTTGAAAAAATTACCAGGCATATCTCCAGGGTAATGTTCTAATGATGGAACCACATGGAGTGGGACCTTCAAAAAAAATAAAAAATCACAATGATAACTGAGGCTTTTAACAAAAGTATAAACAAGAAATGCTATCAGAAGTGTTTAGACATGTAAAGATGTTTGTGAATGAAAATACCTGAATTTCTCTAGCTCTGTCAGCTATGACCGCAATAGCATTATCTGGCTGGGGGACAGTGAATGCTGGTACTCCAGGCTAAAACGAGAAATTAACAAATTTATACACAAACCAAAGATGAAGCAAGCACACAACCAGGGTCTGAGAATGGAGAACTTACTTACAAAAGAAGCAACTATCAGAGGCTATAATAAGTGTATGCTCTGCTAAAAGTAAAAATATTTAATTATATATATTTATCCTTTTGCTTTGCGCCCAAGCTCTTATTGCCTTCTGTATTGCTAGTTTAGGAGATAAGTGTATGTGTTACAGGTCAAATTTGATTTCAGGTTAAATTTTTTAACCTAGGTTGATTCTCAATTTCCTTTGTCTCCTAACCCTAATTATTCGTAAATTAGGGCTAGAAAACAAATGAGGGGAAATTGAGAATCAATCTTTAATGTTAAACAATTTAACCAGAATAAAATTTTGAACTGTAACATATAAAAGAATAAATTCCAACGTACAAATTTACTTTGACGAACATTATGATACACTGACAAGACTAGAATAACTTTTTAAGCCTACTTCACTTTTAAGATGATTTTACACGGGACGATTCGCAACATCGATTTTTAGCCCAACACAGCATTGCAACATTGCCTCGGATGCTTACAACCTGACCTGTAACATATGCATCACTAGCATGGGATCAATGTGTACACATCTCGTTGCTACTAAGTGTGGGCTACCACTAAATCTTTAAACATTCTAAGGCCATTTACTTTGTATAAATACCTTGAATATTCCAGCCTTTTGCCAGGCAATACTCTCCAATGTTCCACCTAGCATTTTGACATGGTCCATCCCTAGTGATGTTACTCCACATGCCACAGGCTTCCTGTGGGAAAGCACATTGGTACAAGGCAATTAAGGCACAAGATGGTTTGTGGAGCTAGCTATGCTGTTGGAGGAAAGTTTATTTATTATTAAGGAAGACAACAGAAATAGCTTTTAATGTTATGTTTTCGAGGGATTGAGAGTGTAAAATGCTTTACGTATAAAGTGAAACTTGGATATAACAAACCCCATATATAACCTTGACATAAGGAATAAGTCACACTTACACGTAACCTTACCTCTTTTAACAAACACATTTTACAACTCCCTTGGCATGTAATATTTCTAACTGGATAATCATATTACAATCCAATGATTGTAGCTTGTTTGAGGTCAGGGTTTCTTAACCCTGTTGGATATCATGAGAGGCAGACTGGAGGGTATTAAATTGCTACTATTTATTTATAGCATTTACCGAATAATATTTGTAGAGTCATAAGCACCTCCAATCCCAACCTCTACAATGGCAACATCAACCTTTTAAGCAAAGAGAACAATATTGACGTTGTAACTTTTATATGCTAAGCTGTTAAATCATGCCATAACTGACTGAACTCCTTTCGAGAAAAAATGAGAACAGAGACCTTATTAGTCCCAAGACCAACCAACATCAAAATGACCATTAAAAGGAAATGCTTTGATCTTTTATTAAATTCTCTTAACTGTTCTTTAAGAAAATGTATGAAGATCAGTCAGGAGAATTAGTATGCATATATAATAGCGCTTCCCCTAAGGTGGCTCATTAATTAATTCAAGAGCATTCAGCTGTGACAAATTTTCCGTCATAACTTTTTGGTTTTTAACACGATGGCTGCGAACCTTTGCAAAGAACAACAGAAGTCATTTGGCAATAATACGAAATATTCTGATTTCATTGATGGTAAATATTTCTTGAGAAATTAGCACTCAAAAGGACCCTACTGTTCAAAGAAAATCGCGTCTAGTAAAAAAAAATTGCTGCAAAGCAATAGTATTATTACTAGTATTATTGCCGGATGATATCTGTTGTTTTTTGAAAGTTTCGCAGCCATCGCGTTAAAATCGACGGAAAATGACGGAAAATTTGTCACAGCTAAATGCTCTTGTCTTAATTATGGAGCCACCTTAAAGAGTTCAATAAAAATACTCACCAATGAAAGTTAATTAAAATTAACGTTAACATTCAAATATTAAAATTAAACCATCATATAATGTAAGCAAATTAGTTCTAGCAAATAATAATAATTCCATAAATTACCCTCAGCAGAATTTATAGCAGTATAATGCTAGTGGGGCAAGCAAATGCCTGAAACAAATAATCTGAACCAAATTTAACAGGGTTAAGAATCCTAACTGGCCAGAGGCAAACCAAGTTTGGCCAAGGATTTAAACTCAGGACAACTGAGATGAAATCTAGCTAGCTGTCAGAGCAGGACTTGAATTCAGGGCTCCAAATTGCAAGTCCAGCACTTTGTACTCTAACCACTCAGCCAGACTGACACCATCAAACAGCAGCTTACCATCTCTTGGAGGAAGACATGGAAGGACACCAGTGTCAAGAATCTAAAGTATGCAGGCATAGTGGAGTTCCCTTGATCCTACAAGATGAGTATAAATTAAAATTACCTGATAAGTTAACAGTTCCAGTATCATGTTATCTCCAATAAGCTCAGACATAAAACTATGTTGCTCTGTGACTCACAGAGTTTATTTTTGCAGTCTATAAAGGAATTAATTCATGAACAGTTGTGTCCTTTGTCCACAGGAGTTTGTCTACAAACGATAAAACAAGTAAGCTAGAAGGATTCCTAAATCATAGAACAACCTTGATTAATTCTAGAGCAGGTTTCCCCCACCTACTCTGAATTCCATTGCATTTTAACATGAAAGAAGGCCCAAATAAATAATTTCATTACCCTTCAAAGAAGCTTAACCCGCAGATTGTAGATTACAATGGTATTTTTGGAAATTCAGGCTATTGCATGTGCAGGTTGTGCAACAAACAAACAGCAGTTTTAAAAACATTATGGTATTTTTCACACTGACCTATGTTTTGATTAAGCTGTTGACAAGCAATTATATGTACAGAACAGTACGCAATTTTTAAGAAATTATATGAACCAAAAACAAAGGATTCGCTGTATATTAAGGGTAAACTTTTCAAAACTAAATTTCAAAGAAGTGCACAAGACAGAACCTCTCCAATAATAAATGACAGGATAAATGTGTGACCCTGGGCTTGTATGATTATGTGGATGGTGGATAAGAGCTTTCGGCCACTTACATCACCATTATTATGAAGATTATCCCAGCAGTCAAAAAAGTATTTTGCAAACTTGTCTTTGGCAAGTGGTTTGCCATTTATTCTGATCCTCTCTCTGACTTCCATCAAATGCGGTGAGCTACAACACACACAGACAAAAAACAAAATCAGTAGATGGTCAGTGCCTCTTAACGTAGGCTCACTACGAAGGAGTAAGACATCATAGGGATAAACTTGTCTGTTTAAGTTAGGCCACATACCCTGGGGTGGAGGTTCTTTTTGGAGGGGATGTGCTGCTGGGACCCCAGAACCCTTAGCTTATTACCACACCTGGTTCAGCTGAATTTTGCTACCCTAGTATACCTGCAGACTATCTTCCAAAATCCAGTCCCTATCCTAGAGTCACTATCTTTCAAAACTATTGAGGTTGATGCTTTCATTGTAAGTTATTAAGTTATTAAACTGGGTTGTGGGTAAATTTGCTAATTTGCTGAGTGTCAATTCCCGGTTTTCCTAGTCTAAACTAAAATCTTCAACCAACTAACCAATTTCCTGGAAAATGGGAAAATGATACAACATGTATGCTATTCTAGACTAAGACTCACCGACTTCTATATCCTATCCCAGACTAAGACTGTACTTGAAAACCAAACCCTTCACAGCAGCACATGCCAAGACAGCCCATATTTGGCAGTACTCACCCCCTCCCCCTACCCAGCCCCACATAATCAGAAAACATACCTGTTTGAACAAAAGTCAACCAGTGGGAAAAGGAAGACAAAAAGCAAAACTGTAAGTCAGTTCTGCCCCACTATCCACATTCTAGACAGCTATCCAACTAGTTTCATTAAGAATTATTATTTAAGAGAATTTGATAAGAAATCATTGAAGAATTGTCCCTCTGGAGATCAGTAATTAATCAATTTTCATAATCTTTGACCCAGATTATCTAATGAAATTGTTTGGACAAAATTTATGTTGCTCACTTGAGGACTTAACGGGTTAAGGTGAAATGCATTAGAACACCAAAACATTTTATAGCAACTTACCTGTAAAATCCAGTTTTGAAGCCTTTATGACGGAGCATGCTCTCACAAAATGCAGAAGTTGAGCCCTACAAAATAAGAGCAAAAAAACTACCGTCTTTGGCCTTTTCAGTCAGAAACCAGTTAGAATAAAGAAAAAAGTTTTTAATTTAACAAGAGGAAAATCTTCAGGGAATGGTGACAAACACAGTAATAAAGTTTGGGGAGCCCTAATTATTCACAGGAGACAAAGGAAAAAATGGTTTAACATGAGAGCAGATTTTTTTGCTTTGAGGGAACCCGATTGCTCTATATTGGAAAACAGGCAAGTACACGAACAAAACAACGTTTAATACACATGAAAAAATGTAAAAAGCAAAGGAAAAAAGTTAGAAAAGTAAGAAAATTCTGCATTCTATATTCACAATTTTTTTCTTGTTCTACATTTTACATTTTATGTGAGTGCACTTACTTGCTTATCCTTCCATTTAAAGGTAGTGAAAGCCATTTTATCTACAACAAATCCACCAGGACAAGAGAAAAGCCCTTGTCTGTCAGAATGGTCGGTATGCCACTATGTTTTGACTGTATGCACTGTTACTTGTAACACTAAATATTGTTTATTCTGAGATAGGCTCTATGTCTTCTAAAATGCGTGAATGGCTGCAATTAAAAAAGTAAATACCTTTCCCTTTGTACCACTAATGTGGATGATGGAAAGTCTGTCCAGATCTTCCATCTGTAAAACAAAATAGCAGTTAATTAGTCAGTCTATTCATCATTCAAATTGCCTGTCCTTCCATCAATTAATTCAACAAGTACACAAAAGAGACAGCTAAAAGAGATTATGTGCGATGCTTATATTGGGAAAGTTTTCAGATTTTTGTGTACGATATACACAGATCACCCAAGCTTAAAATATAAGTGCTAGCACTGTTGTGCAACTTTCAAACTTTTTAACAATTATTTGTCTTTGATAAGGGTAACATTGCTGAATTATCAGACGAAGGATATGTTCACACTATAATGGTCGGATAGCTTTTCATGCATGCCAACATGAAAACCTTATCTGGTATAAGAGGAGCACCTTTGCTCTGCTACAGAAATCATCCTGAAATCACTATTGTTATGTAGGAACAGAAGCCATATCTGGTAGAGTTTTTGTGCCAACACAAAAGCTATATGGTATAGAGTGAACATAGCCAAAGTCAAGGGGATTATTCAGCGACACACAGACTTATTTCCAGTTGTCACAGCCTGCGTAGCATGGTGGGTTTGGTTGGGCACGCTAAGCAATAAAGGTGGGCGAGGGAAGAGAAACCATGAGGAGATTGGGGCGGGAGCAACCTTGTGGCTTTGCCGCTTGTTCTTGCGCGCTTCGCACATGAATTTCGTGGCTTCGCCACTCATGCACCCGGCTCAACAAAACCACCATGCTACACAGGCTACAGTTGTCACTTTTATATTCTCTCCACCCAACTGGAGAGAAGCGACGACTGCAAATACAACTACAATGGAGCTAGGTGATTAAAGCGAAATATGATGCAATCCTCCACCAATCAGAATGCAAAAAATTCAGGATGGCAAAGAAAAGAAGTCAAATGCCTGGTGTATGTCTGTTGAGGGGATGCTGAAGATTCCATTTGATTGATACATTACAGCAACAATCCCTTATTTCCTATACAAATCATTACATTTCGAAAGAATTAATGCCAATGCTCATTTATATTTTGAGCTTGGGCTACCTGTGGTTTTACAGCAATCATTTGAGGATAATTACTGGAAATTATAACCGTTATAGTTGCCAAATTCATGCATACATTTTCTTGATTATCTGCATCAAACACTGCTTATGTCAGCTTTTGGTGTATGAGGAATAGTATGATTTGAGGTTGCTCCCTGCATGAGTAGTACATGTAGTTTTACGCTACAAAATATTACCAAAAAAAAAGGTTTGTCAAAGCATGTTCAGTCATGTCGTATCCTCACGCCTGAACTAAGAAATCTCATCAGTTTCGTAAAATTTTTCAAAATCAACACTCTTATATCCCTGACAGATCAGATCAGTACAGTAATGAATAATTAATTATTATAAATTATTTTTGGGGGGATCAGAAAGCCTGCATCAAAGTCCCCTGCATGTGCGTTACGCTCCTGAGGCACGTAAAATAACATCACGTGGATGAAAAAAAAGTAGTATCAAGCCGATTTTCCATGAAACAACACAAAAAATTACGCTACTTCAATTAAACCAACTAAACAACAGTTATAAAAAGGGCTGACTTTAACTCCCGCTCGTTCTGTAAAACTTCTCATCTGAGGCAAGTTGTCGCGAGCAAGTCGGCCTCGACTACGTCGAATTTGCTCCAGATCTTGTGCATTAGTTTGAAGGGTGTTCAGTGCCTTTACTGCATCCTGAAACAAAAAATGTAGATACAGTAAAATTAAGAACAAGACAGAAAGAAGTTTAGGCATTCTAATACAAAGGAATCTCATGAACTGCCTGGCAAGCAGGCATGCTTCGCCCAGCTGCTTTCGAGAACGATGTACAGATGTACACCGAGACAGACTCGATAACCCTCCAAAACACTTCATTTTAACTTGCCTCGTAACTTCTTTGTTGCATGATTTCCGCCGTTCTATGAATCGCCGAGGAAAAACGACGAGAAACGGTGAATTTCCAAATCTTCAGCATGAAAACAACTTCATGTGCACATGTATTGCCATTACGCAAATCGCGCGTGAACGAAAGGGGAGACTGGCACTAGATAGGCGAGGAAAACACGCGGGAAGGGACCGGGAAGGGTGGAACCCACGAAATCCCACGATAGGTATCCTCGGAGATCCGGATTTTAAGAAATTTTCGAGTTACTCAATAATTTTTTCCAAACCCCACTTCGCTTTCCAAGACTTTTTTTAATGCTACAGGACATCTCTAACGTAATTTGCCTTACAGAATCTTCTTTAAAGGTAAAAATGATCATCGCAGTTGTAGATGCAGTCGCAAAAGAAAGCCTGAAACGAAGCAGAAAAGTACCTGCCTTTCAGATGACAAGATCCCAGTTTGCTCGTCAACTCAATTGGTAGAGCACTACACCAGCATCCCAGAGGTCAAGGGTTCAAATCCCGTATAAGCCTGAATTCTTTACAGGCTCTCCATTTGCGACTACAAAGTTGCGTCTACAAGACCTACAACTACTCGACACTACCACAGTTCTAATATATGATTTTCATATATTCATTATTTACTTTCCTTCAATTGTTCTTCAAGCTACCAAGGGTAACAGTACGACCATAACTGGAGAAATTTCATTTATTCTACCTTGGAATCTGCAGCCGTCAACAAAGACATTTAGAACGACGTTTCAGATTCAAGTTGAGAATTTCTCAAAATAGAAAACGTGCAGCTAAACACAGTCCAAAACAACCGTTATAGACAAAATTAACTTGAAGCTGCTGATTTGGGGATAGTTCATGTTGTGAAAGTTGTCGTCATTGTGACTGGTGTACACTTCCAACATACCAACGCTCTTTGTGGTCAGTCACTTTCTGACTGCTAAGGTGTCCCCTAGGTGGAGGTTAAACCCAGGTTTCGGTACACAGAAAGTGTCCTTTCCCGAGTAATAAAAGTAACAGATAAAAACATTATGTGAACATTTTTCTGGGACCAATTTTGAGTCCCCTGTATGTAGGTGTCCTGTGAATATAGATGTCCAAATGGAGCGGTTCCACTGTATCTAAACAATTTGTTTCTCAACATGTTACCATCTTTCTAGTGTAGAAATCACATGAATCAATCAATTTAACCTATTGGGCTTTTACTTCTTCAAGACTCATTCCTACTCAATACAGGAACAAAATAATGTTACAAGGGTGCCGTGAAACCTTGATTCCTTCCCAGCATCCCATGCAACCTTATCACCTCCCCAACCTAGTTTCCAGGGTTCTCTCCAACTTGTCAACCAATAGAAAAGAACCCTACAAACGAGGTTTATCACTTCGCATGGTAATGTGCATAGGAATGTGTGCTTTCCATGTGTTAAATGTATCAGTTTTAGTTCACTTTCTTTCTGGTGGATTTCTTACCCACAAAGGGCCAATCGTGGGATCTAACTACTTTTAGAAAAAGACCAATTCCAGATGACTAATCATTATCCTTAGCTTTGAGGGCCAGAGGTACAGGATAATTAGAATTTGGGGAGATTACACTAAAAAAGATTAATAAAATTGTGCGTGGGTGTACTGTTTTTTTTCACTTTAGTTTGACCAACTTCAAACATTTAAGACAACTTCATTTTATTCCACAGAATCAGTAAAAATACACAGTAATCAACAAATTTAAGAAGATAAAGAAAAGAAAATGGCTGTAATATAGAACCAGTTTAAAATGTCTCTAGCTGAGAATGGTGTCTTGACTCTCTTTTTTTGGTATTAACATCTGTTCTACAGAGTAGCAGAATTCCTCTCAAGTCTGCATTTGCTTCTGCTTCGTTGAACAAAACAGCAAATAAATTGATGATGCACAGCACGATCAGCGTCCTTGTTCAACTGTTACAAAAAAATGAAATTAAAATTAGTCTACTCAATCTTCAAAATAGAACAACACTCTTAATCATCATCACCAGTATTTGACAGGCAAGAGTCACTAAAATGTGACTGAAAGTTCTATTTAGAAAGAGGATACTTTAGTTGCTATTTGCAGAGTTTTTTGTCGAAGAAATAATGCTCTATGAGTACATAACCTTACTGTTAAAAGGTTGAAGGTTAAAGGTTTGTTTATAGTGGAAAGTGCATTTCGCTTATCCAGCTAGTTTACAGGCACTCCACTCAAATAATTGTGAAACAAAATAATGATGCACATAGAAGATAACCCTTTAAGCCCCAATATCCACATACAAATTCTCCAAACTGATCACCATAAATTTCCTTTAAGAATTAGTTAAGAGAATTTGATAAAAGATCAAAGTATTTTCTCTTGGGTGATCATTTTATTAATTCTCATAACCTAATCTCATGATAATGTATGAATATTGTTAGGAGAAAATTGCTGTTAGACACTGTTGGAACTTAAAGGGATAACAGGATTTAAAACCCCAACTGGTGGGAGGCTGCAGCACTCTGCCCTATACAAACTTGGCCCTCGATTTGAACTCGGAAAGACAGAGAACATCTCCAGCAAGTGCAAGTGACCAGAGCAGGAATCAAACCCGGGACTGCCGGATTATGAATCCAACAAACTGACCACTCAGCCACGCTGCCTCCTCCTTCTTTCTACTATAGAGAATAAAATAAGGGCACTTTGTTGGTAGTACCCATGAAAAGCTTAACCAAGAACTACAAAAAACAAGCAACACCTTAAACCAACAAGATTCAGACCAAATGTCACTTTTGCAGGAATCACAGTAGGTCTACAACAAAAATTAACTTACTGTATGTTGAAAGGTCAATTTCCTCTGGGAGTTCTCCTACATTCACTTCAAATCGATCTTGAACTTCATTCAATATCTTGGCATCTTTTTCATCTGATACAAATGTAATGGCAAGACCTTTGGTACCAAAACGTCCTGCTCTTGCAACCTGACATTAAGAAATAAGTGAAAAAGTATAAGCAAAAACTTTAGCAGCAAAGGAATAAAGACTCTTCTGCACTGTAAATGCTGTAACTTTAGGGCACAATGTTCTGTTGAGTTAATAATTACTGCCACCCATCAACTGTTCCACAGCACAGATCACTTCTACAGTGCTAACATCATTACTCATGCACAAATGATATTTCAATGTTTGATAAGTTATGTGCAATAGAGCGGTTTTCACTTGACTGTCGAAAGTAATTGAGGAATTGGTTTGGTTTTGGTTTTACTACGCCCTTTGGTTGGCTAGTGTATTTACTTTGGTTTTGGTTTTACGACAGTCAAGTGAAAACCGCTCTATTATTAAAAGATGTACTAAATAAAACACTATTTGTTACCAATGACATTGATATCTCAATAATCAAACTTTTGACTGCAAAAGTATTCTAGTCTAATGTTTTTTGGAAAATAATTCCTGTTAGATTTATTTACCCTGTGAAGATAGGTATCAGAGTCTTCAGGCATGTCGTAGTTGAAGACAATATTCACTCTCTCTATGTCCATTCCACGGCCAAACAGGTTGGTGGCAACCAGCATTCTCTTGGAGAAATCTTTAAACTCCTTGTAACGAGACAGCCTGACAACAAAAGAAAATAACCAGGGCATGAATAAAAAATTGGTTAGAAGGTTCTTATAAAAAAAAAGTACCAAGAAGAGGGCATCTAGCAACCGATTTTCTTTGTGAAATGTCTGGAAATGAGTGACAATTTTTTTACAACAGTCAAGTGTGACAAACCTTTCTTCCTGCTTCATATCTCTGTGGATACAAATGGCTGGGAAGTTCTGTTCAACCAGTAGCCCTGCCAAAGCCACACAGCGATAAACTGTTTTGACAAAGATTATCACCTGTAAAAAAGGCATTATTAACACCAATTTCACTAAACAACAAACATTCTCTTTAAAAACAGGCAGAGTTAGTGCCTGTCTTTCCGACACATCGCTACAGAAATTTACCAGACACATCTGAGTGTTCAACTGACCACTTACTACAGGTTTGACAAAACTAAGAGTTACTCAACAAAATAAAGAAAGTGAAAAAGCATTTTTTTTTATAGCACCACAAGTTGACCTTAACATGTTTCTGCCTCTTCTTATCCAAAAAGAAAAGGAAGTAAAAGACCAGTGGATGCCTTGTATCTGTTACTGGTACGCCTTGACATAGTAACCAGTTAGTAGAGATTCAGAAATTCAAAGGTTCATAGTTCAGAAATTGTCCCCCTAAAGGTGTCTCCCCAAAAATGCAACTGTCATACATTCTTTCAGATATAACAGGGGCATTTTTAATTTTTAGGGTGATACATTGTTACTACCATGCATCCTTGCATCTAAGCAAAAGAAAAAGTACAAGTCATCGTTTATACTAAATTGTTCCTTACATTGTGAAATCATTTTCCCTGCATATCCTGTACGATATCACCTATCACTGCACGATATAAAAAACTGCCATTCTCTGTCCCCAGGATGTGTGGTTAAACACGATTATGTCAATACCTGATTAAACTCTAACACGTCTAAAAGGTCAAAAAGCTTTCTATTCTTCTCCTGGTCTTTGAGTTTAACATAGTACTGTTGAAGGCCATGCAATGTGAGCTTTGTTTCATCATCAACATAAACTTCCATGGGCTATTTGTGAGAAGAGAGATGAGAATAACAATCCTTACCATAATACAGGGTAAAAAACAACACAAGAGCATTGCAAACCCGTGTGCCTGACTGTACTTTTCAAGCAATGACAAAAAATCGTAACATGAAGGACAATTACATGAGTTAGTTAGAGTAAACTTCCACTACATTGTTGTTTGAAGCTCACTTTGGCAGAACTGTTACATTTCCTTTGCCAATGCAAAAAAAAAATACACTCCAAGCTACACAGGCATGAAATATAATTTGATCACTAAAAACAGATCTTAGTAATAAAGAGGTTTTTTTTACATTCATCAAATTAGCATGAACTCAAACAAAAACACTTTCAGCTCCAAGTTAAGTAAAAGGTTAAGTGTCACAAATTCAGTACTCCCTGCAACTAGAATTTTGTTCTGTTGCAGAAACTCTTTCTGTGCAGGATAGCATCAGTACAAAATACGTTCAATAGCCTAAGAGTTGCTATTGTAATGAAATCAAACAGCAAAGGAAAAAATGACATTTTTGTGTAATCTGGTTTTAGTGCCACTTTGGAGCTGAAAGCAATTCACATGGAGAAAAGGTCACATTGTCCTCAGAGTCAGGGCTGGCTAGGGTAGGTTCCCGGAGATGAAACCAACTGACATCATCTGACTTGGTGTCATGAGCTCCTCCCTGCTTGAGTTAGCTCGCTGAACCATCATGATCAAGACATCTCACGATCTGACCACGAACAGCTCTTCAAGGCATCAAGGTCGAGTGATGAACATGGCAGGCATGGCACTTCCAAGCAGAAGGGTAAGCTAAGATTTGTCATTCCAATAACATCACCAAAGCACATTACTACCATCCAACACAACAACAACTGTAGCCCGCGACATCAAGTACACCCAACAAAAACACAGACACACCAATCAAGCATACACCCAACAATAACACAGACACACCAACTGATACTTTCCAAACCAGCAACTATTCAGCCACAAAATAACCACCTCATCAACTGAAAACCTATCAGCACTACCCCTCATAGCTTTCCAAACTAAATGAAAAGAAGATGCCTTTCTTAGGACTTGTAACTTGACAATTTTTCCATCATTTTGTTGGACCACCAAAGCTTAAAACATGCACAAAAGCAAGCTAACTAGCATCCAAATGGGAACCTTCTACAAGGAAGTGCCAAGCATGCCTGTAGGCTTAGGAAGCAGCATGCTTTGTCATCATCTCCTTCACAAGGATGATGAATGCTCAACAACAGACTTGACAATGGAACTTAGGAGGTATAATTACATCTTGCATAAACTTCTTGCAGACAGGACGGATCTCTTTGGCAAGGGTGGCACTGAACATCATAACTTGCTTCTCATGCGGTGTCATGCGGAAAACTTCTTGGACATCTCGTCGCATATCTGGAATAAACATGATTAAGTGTATGAGTGAATAATACGAAAAATGACAGTAAATCAGGACTACATACAAAAGGAAAGTAATGGTCAGAATTCTGCAGGGTAAAGAAGAAACATATGTGCCAGATTATTGTAAGGCAACAATAATGGAAATAAAAAGTGAAGAAAAAAATAAATCATTTCTTTGAAAAAAATTCTGCCCTGCTCTGCTATGAGCAGTGAGAGGCAATATGAAGCTTGATCACCAGGTAAGGGACGAATGGTAAAACCCAGTCGCTGTAGCAGAATGGATCTAGGAGCATAAGCTACTACACCAAAATGGAATTTCATACACCTTCAGGTTTCTTCTAACATTATGTACTAATTCACAGTCATTTATAATGAGTGGGCTAAGTAAATATAAATTAAATGTTTGTGCATCAGGAAATGACTCAACAACAATGTCAGAGCTTCTGGTCTGAGGTTGAAGACAATGAGCATGGTGTTCAATACCACCACTAGTCTGTAAGAGGTATAGAAAGGTAAATTTCTTAAAAATATTTGAGACTCCAAGACACAAAATCACCTAAAAATGTGACTTCAAAATCTATCACAAACGCTTGAACCGAGATTTTGAGATCAGGCCAAAAATTTCCGAGGCACACATTTTTTGAGGAATCATGCTACACCCCTTCTGTACACAAGAGAAAAAACTAATGTGAACACTTCTTACCAAGCTGTTCCAACATCTTGTCACATTCATCAAGGATGAAGTGCTTGATATGCTTGAGATTAAGTGTTTTCTCGCGTGTCAGAGCCAGTATTCTGCCAGGTGTGCCAACGACAATGTGTGGGCAGTTGGTCTTGAGGGTCTGCTGGTCCTTCTTGATGCTGATGCCACCAAAGAACACTGAAACTTTGATGTTATTCATGTATTTAGAAAATCTTTCATACTCTTTAGAGATCTGAAAGGCCAACTCTCGTGTGTGGCACATAACCAGCACACTGACTTGACCATCAACCTGCTCTAACTGCTGTAGTGTTGCCAGAACAAACACTGCAGTCTTTCCCATGCCGCTCTTAGCTTGACAAATGATATCCATGCCCAGGATAGCCTGAGGAATGCACTCATGCTGAACTGTAGGAAAAAAAACATGGTAACCACCATATTAGTTCTAGCTGACACCATGAGCTGACAATTAAAAGTGCCCATATGGCTAGTAGCAGAAAAGCAGAAATTTTGTTAAGCTATTTGACATGTTGGACACATTTTCTAAGGAGCTGTACGTTCATCAATGCATTTTTCTGCACGCTTTGGGAAAAAGCTGAGGGTTTATAGGAAAACTTCATAGCACTTCTGTAGCGCAGGGGGGGGGGGGGGGGGGGGGGGGGAGAGAACATTAAAATGGAATGGCCCTAAGAAAGTCAAATTATTGATATGGACAAAAGAAACCTAACCCTACACGTTGGGGCACACACGCCCAAGCCAAGCTTTTACGTTTGCGAGTTCAAACCATGGAAACATTAAATTTCGGGATTAGGAATTCTGATAATTGAAAACCGAACACTGTCATTGTTTAGAAAATCAGGTTACCTGACACAAAAAACCTAACGCATTTTCAAATATTATCCTTTTGAATAATTTATAAACCAAGAGCTTTTCAGTTTCAAGAAATCTCGCTCTTTTCGATGACATAGGGAATTCACATCAACAGGACATTTGTTAACGCCGTGTAAACAACTAAAGCTAAAAAGATGCTCGTTAAAAGACTTAATACTGAGATGGAATCGACAAGTGTGCTCAAAATACCTTCTGACGGATGTTCGAATCCACAGTCGACAATGGCGCGCAGAAGTTCCGGCTTTAAAAGAAAATCTCTAAAGCCAGAGCTATGAATACTGACATAGGTACCCTTCACGTCCTTCTTCGCTAGATCTTTAGCTGCCTGGGCTTCCGCGGCGGTTTCTGTCTCCTCCTCTTCGTAGTCCAACAAATCGTTGTCATCATTTTCGGCCATTATGGAATCGACGCCTTGACAAGAGAGAGCGAAACGGACTTTTTAGTTGGATAAATAGCTTTCCATGGAGACGAAAACCACGCAGCCTCGTAAAGGCTTCTGTGTGCTTTCGAATTATAGTGAACTGACTCATGGATGGAGTAAAAGAATTTGGAATTTTGAAGGATTTTACTACCTTGCAAGATCGTGAACCCAGTAAACGAAACGAACGCCTTTGTGAGATGACGCAGATGGCGAGCGTCACATGAAATGCACCCTGGGATGTATATTGTGACGCAACTTCTCTGATTGGCTAATTTGTCTCCTCAGGGCATAGGTCGCTCTTAACTGAGAGCCTGAACCAAGGTGCACTTCGTAAAATTCATTTGTTTTATTCATAATTCGGAGTTATTTCCCCAGAAGTATCAAATGCAAGAGCAGAACAGGCATATGATTTGCTTTCAGGGGTAGTTGATCGGTATTTCCAATCCGGGGAGAAAATTAAGTAAGCGCAGCCAATCACGTCAATCCAATTCGTTAAAGTTGTGCATGTTTTTGCGATTTGTTTGTTGGGAAGCTTATAAGCATTATTTTGTGCCAATATGGAAGTAGATTCCCTTCAAAGCAGTCGTATTAGAAGGTAAGCACACTTTCCATTGCAGAAACTTTATCCTCAGGTTGTACTCTCGGGCTTATTTTTACAATGGGTTTGTAGAAAAATTAAGCAAATAAGATCCAATATTGATGATAGAATTGTTTGGTTTTGTTTGTTTTGTTATGCTGGATTAAATCAATTTATGAGGTGTACATGAGGCATTAAATCAAGCCTTTCTTTATTGGAATTTTAAGGTAGTCAACTGCTAAAACATCCCCTGTTCTTTCCAAATTAATGTTGCCAATGATCAACTCCCTGAATTGTACTCCAGTAATAAAATTGTACTCCTTTTACCCAAAATAATGTATACAGACTGAAAATAGCTTGAGTCTCAGAGAGGTCTGAGAGTTAGACTGAAAAGGGCTTTTAATTTCCGTACCATACCCATATGGCGTAAAGAAGAAAAAAAGCGATGAAAAAAATACCTAATCAGACTAAAAACATCAACAGAAAATAATGAGTTAGTTTTATTTTTTCATCAGTAAGCCTTGTGCATCACCTGAACTTTATGATAGTGAGTCAGTCATGTGAATCAACTGTGGATTTGCTTATGAAGAAGTCCATAGACCTTTATCATATGACTACCAAGACAATTTGCATAAATTTAACCCCATAGTGAAAAACTTGAGAACTGAGTTTCAACATGTAAAAACAAAACTATTTACCCAGTATTCTTTCAGTACTTATTGGCCGCCATCCAAAGGTCAGGGTCGGCCAGGGGGGGTAGTGGTATACCAGTATACCCGAAAAAATTCGCCAAAATACCCCCAAAATACCCAAAATTCATCCAAATATACCCAAAATTAATCGAAGGTATACTTAATACCTGAAATTCAAAGAAAGTGATATACCGAATACCCGTATTTAAGCTGCAATATACCGTATACCCGATTTAAAAAGCCCCTGTATACTGTATACCCAAAAACCCTGGCTGACCCTGAAAGGTCTACTCACAAAGAGCATGCTCCCTGAAATTTTACTCTTGGTTCGAATTTTGTTTTCTGAATAACCAAATATAAATGAACAAATGCAATAGAGGCGTGGCCGAGTGGTCAGCGCGTCAGACTCGCAATCCGGCAGTCCCGGGTTCGAGTCCCGCTCTGGCCACTTGCTGGATTTGTGCTCGGTCGTCCCGAGTTCAAATTCTCGGCCATGCTTGTAAATAGCCAACTGGTTGCCTTCTGCCAGTTGGGGTTTTTAATCCTGTTATGTTGTATTTGAATTATTTTGTTTCTAAATATTTGAGTGGAGTGCCTGTAAATTAGCTGACTAGCTAAGTGCACCTTCCACTATAAACATGCCTTTAACCTTTTAACCTTTAATAGAAACATGTTGACATGGACATGATTTGAAAAAAAAGGGGTTCATTATATTTTAGGCATATCTGCTTTTTCCTAAAAAGTCCTGACAAAGCAAGAGTCCCTAATAACAGGATCTTCTTATAGTCAACTATTTTCCTTGCTAAACAAAATAGTAAAATATCCTGGCTTTTTCCTCCTTAAATAAAAAAATTCCTAATCCTAAATTTGATATGTTATCTTTACCTTTCAGACTTTTTCAACTGGGAACCTTTGTTGTGTTTGTGTGGTGGGCAGCCATAGTGAAATCCATAAGTGCTGTGTTTACCTGCATATTTGGCCCAAATTACAGGCAATCTATGTATGGAAAGAGAATAAAAAAGAGCAAGTTTATACTTGATGATAAAATCACTCTAACTAACCATGGATCATTTGGTACTGTTCCAAAGAAGGTGTTAGAAGCTCGATGGCAGTTGCAGGTACTGGTTACGTGAATTCTGGTCAGGACAGCAGCCTGGCATTTTGAATACCATGAATAAATGAATAAGAAATGTCAACATTCATGAAAAGGGAGTCTTGCTCTAAGCCTCTAAATTATGTCTTTTTGGCCTTTTTAGACCCAAAGGTTTGAAATGTAAAAATAATCTTGTAATCATTTTTATCACCTTAACACTCTAGTGTAATGTAGTTTTTATTGTTATTAACTGTCATAACAGTAAATAACTTTTCTTTCTGATATTTTGTTTATTCATAATCTTCAGAACCTCTCTGAAAACCTCTAGTGATGAGGCCATCCTAACTTATTATTATTATTTTTGTTTATATTATTAAACAATACTATTTAATTGAGGTACCTTTTGCTTTGATATCAAATCCTACCCTTAAACCACAAGCATAGACAAGTTTAATAAAGAGAGAATCTATCATTTTATCTTTTTCCACAGATCCCTTCAATAAGAAGAGAAGAACATGACCCCTGTACATGAATTTTAACAATTTTTTTCCATGATTGTTTCAATAAGGCCAAAAAATTCAGTCTTCTTGTACACATATACAAAAGAAACATAGTTGATCATTGCTAATGTACACAACTATCACAGAGATCAATTTGGACTGAGTGATTGATAATTTGTCCATTCACTGATTTGCTGACTCAATCTGAGTTTCTTAAAAAGTATCTCCTTTCACACTTTGCCTTTTAAAAGTGAAAATATTTGATTGTAAGTTTATCTGTTGTTGTTGGTGGTGGTGGCGGTGGTGGTCTTGACTTGTTAGGGAAAGAATTAAAATTACCCTTTTTTCTCTTTCTTTTCACACAGGAAGAGATGGATAAATACCCAGATGTATGGTTCAGATACAAAGTACAGAATATGTGGAACAAATCTCTCGAAACCGTGGCCAGGTTTGTAAGAGCTGATCCTCAAGACCTGGTGTTTGTTGCTAATGCAACTGCTGGCATCAATTCAGTGCTAAAGTGTCTGGATATTCATGAGGGTGATGGTATTCTTATAACTAATCAAACTTATGGAGCAGTTCAAATAACAGCACAAGATATTTGCCAAGCAAAAAAAGCCAAGCTTATTGTGCTTAATATCACATTTCCTACTTCAGACATGACATCTTCTGTGAATTACCATGCAACTGAGGTTGTTCAACATTATGAAAAAGTGTTACAGGAAAATCCCTCCATAAAGGTGGCAATTATAGATGCCATTACCAGTAATAGTGCGTTAAAGCTCCCTTTTAAGAAGCTAACTGAGGTGTGTCATAAGTACAATGTTCTGGCGTTGGTTGATGGTGCTCATGCACCCGGACAAATTCCCCTGGATCTTGACAGGCTTGGTGCAGATTTCTTTGTTGGTAAGTTGCCCTGATATAATTGGTGTATACTTCAACTCTTTATTCTTTTGCATCAGTTCTATATTCCTTCTACTCATATTCTTGTTTGGGTCACCTGCTCGGTTAGTTCCACCAAATATTTAGGTGTTCCAAACTCTGCACAATGAACCTTATACCATTGAAATTTTCTTTCCCTTCACAAACTCTCGATTTTATATTTTAAAGCACTAATTTGTATTAATTATAATTATTCTGTGTGAGAGTGCAAATAAAAATTGACTTGACTTGTAAACTGATTTAGCAACATGTTTGGGGTTCCTACTATTCCAAAATTATAATTATTAAATGAGGTTCAAAATAACTTTACGATGAAAAGGTGGAGCATGATCATCCGAGTGAGCGTAGTCCTGAATAGGACTGTTGTTGACAGTGACTGACATTTCAGCAGCCTGTGCGGTAGTCCTTGCCAGAGTCAAAGTGAGTTGTATTGTCAGTTGTGTAGTGATTCTGTCGTTGTCAGTTTTGTGTCAGTCCAAGGGTGAGAACTGATCACATTTTTGGCAATGTATATGGACTGTAACCTTTTTGTAATCATATCTACCACTATACATCAATGTTGCCTTTTAGTATACACACTCAGTGATCTTGGTAATTCAAGCAATCTGATTGGTTAGCTATCTCAGACTATGACGTTATATTCACCATGCTATTAAACCGCTGCTGCTTAAGCTTACAAAACTCAATACAAAAAGATTAAAACCATCTAACTTTTGCGCATCCACTGTTTACAGCTTCGTGTTCATGCATGAATTCACCCGTCAATCAAAGTAATTGTTTTTTAATGGTTTCCTTTCTGATTCTATTGAGATCACTTCGTGTGAATATACTAAAACAATTATTCACCTCAGGCGAATTTAATATTGTGGAATAATATTAACTTCGCCTTCGGCGAATAATTGTTAAATATAATTTAACAAAGTGCTATAAACTGAAGGAATAAAAGTGTATATAAAACTCTCATTGCCTGCCTCCTAGGAAATCTTCACAAATGGCTTTTTGCACCTCGTGGATGTGCTATTCTCTGGATCAGCCCCAAGTTTCATGATATCATCCTACCACAGGTTGTCTCGTGGAATCACGATAAAAGCCTTCAGGACAGATTTTTCATACAAGGCACAATGGACCATACCTCTTACATTGCGAGCGAGACTGCCATCAAGTTTTATAATGATATAGGAGGAATGGTGGGTGCTTTTGATTACTCAGGGTAAACTAAGTCATACCCGAGCCATGATTGCGTCAGTGACCCATACCTTAAGACTATTGCAGCAGCTCATCCCAAAGGTTTGAATCAAACTCAAGCCTGTATTGGCTTGTGATCTGTCCACAGATGTTTTTTCTTTTTATTATTTTTTTCCAGGAGTTCAGTGAACTGTCTTTAAAGAAAAACTAAGCCTGTGAGCAGGCTTTAAAGCCTGATTTGTTCAGGCAGGTTTTTCTGATTCTTTTTTATTCTCTGAGTGGACAATGTAAGTGAGAAAGTTTACAGCATAAAATGACCTTTATAACAATCTGTTAAATTTATACAGTGACAATGTTTTTTTCTCTATAAATGGTTCTTATTTGATTATACTTTCAGTCTGAAAGTTGGTTCTGAGAAACCTCGGGTCACTGTATTTTTGTTGTATTATTTAAAACTGAACTTGAAATTTATTGTATTATCAGTTAATTGGGCAGGCTTAACTCCAACAGACCACTGCAGGAAGAAATAGATAAACATCGCAAATCATGTGGGAAAGCAATGCTCGTAGTGGTTATATACCCATATGATCTAGCACTATGCCCTTAAAGAAACCTTTGATCCTAAGGCCCCTTAAATACTTCCTAACATAATAAGAACCTTTGATGTAGTGTTAACTCTCAGTTTACCTGTATCTTGACTGTACAGATTTAGTACGTTTTCATTGAATAGAGGGTATCAGGGCTGTGTTGTTGCCTTACTTTTGCTCTTGGATCGGGCTAGGAAATCTTAATTTTTGCCTCCATATCATTTACTGGGCACCCTGGATTTCGTAGGCTCAGAGAATCGGGCTCCCTAGGATTTTTCCCAGAGCACAGCGTTGAAAATAATAGAATGAATCCTTTTCACTGGGCCATACTGGAAAGAACTGTAAGTATTTTACTGGGAGTATCTGAATTAATGCATCTATGGCAAAACAATAGTTTGAGCCTTAAAATGTTTTGTTATCATTAGAGTTCCATAACAAAGTACAACAGTCAGCTTGCATCTTGGGCAGCGATGTTGTTAGCAGAAGACTGGGACACAGAAGTACTTCCTGTTCCAGAATCCATGCGAGCCCCTTGCATGGCTGTTGTACGTCTTCCTGATACATTGTCAGCAGCTTATGGATCGACGTCTGAAGGAGCCAAGCAGATGATGTCTGATGTCTACACAAAATACAAAGTTGTTGCTTGTTTTGTGTGCGTACAAGCATCACTGTGGTGTCGAGTGTCTGCTCAGGTTTACAATGCCAAAGAAGACTACATGCTGCTTGCTGAAGTGGTCCTAAAGCTGATGGAAGAATGTGCAAATGGTTTTTGTCCAAAGGTAGAGAAAGCTGCCGAACCTAACAGATGGTCGTGGTATGAAGAGCCACGTTAACAAAGAACAAAACATGAAATAACATAAACAATGATGGGGATATTAGCCAGCAGAACAGGCGATATTTTTTGTGATTTTCTGGCAAACGAAAAAACGAAGAGGGCGTAGGGCGCAAGACACGCGCGACGAGGGAATGCGCGGAAAAAGACTGTTTTTGCGCCTTCCCCCGTCGGGCACCGTGACTAGTGCTCCTGGCTCTCTTCGCCCTTGTCTTCGCTCGTCTGAAAAACGCCGTAGAAATACGCCCGTTCGGCTGGATATTATGACATTCTTATAATATCAATGGTGTGGTGAGATGTTTTAAGTAAATAATAGGTATATAATACCCTTTGCACTGTTCAACAACATCTTGATAATTATGGTAAGATAAAACCGTGAATCACAAGTTGAATTTAAAGTAAACCGGACACTGATTTTAGCTAGCCTGAACTTCATCCGATTACTTCGAGTCGTTAATACTCCCTCAGAGGAGAAAACGACTTGAAGCAATCGGATGAAATTCAGGCTAGATTTCAGCTACCTGTACAGTACTGTAAAGTTTTAAGGGTTTTTTTATTAATAGTTTTTGCTAACAATATCGTTTAATCTCTTTTATCCATAGACTTGCACTAAGTCGACCTGTTTTTAGTTATAAACGGGGGAAAAGATTGTTAATAACCTCAAAGGAAGTGAAACGAGCTTTAGTGAGGTCGCGAAAGGTCATACTTGACAAAATAAAACTGCGCAACTGCTTTAAGACTTTGTGAAAGTCTGTTACTCTTTCTATACACGGCTCGTAAAGTGCCAACTATATCTTCATCGTGTTTAAATAAAGGTTTTGTACGGTATTGAATCAGTTGTACTGAGTTGATGGCTAGCAGAAGTCTCTCTGACTATTTGAGTACCCGATTTGAAAACAGGGGCGTAGCAAGGAGACGCACAATTTCTAAATCTACCTGCTCCACCCCACCCCACATCCCCTCCCCCCCCCCCCCCCCCGCAAATCGTTTTCAGGTGTTTTGATTAAGCGTTTTTACTTTCTATCAAATGACATATTGAGTTGGAAATTCTTTGTCGCCTTTTTTTCGGTTTATTGACTGAAGCACGTCAATCGCTTATCAATAATTTAGCCAACAAGCCCAGTCGTAGTAGATAAAGAGAGCCAAGGGATCGACCACCCAAACAGGGTGTATGTCTCCGAGCCTCGGTTTTCAAACAAGAAAGGGTTCACCAGAAAGGTTGAAGAAGACAAAAAGCCAACGACATGTGGGATTGTTTGCTATGTGCGAACATTAAAACGAATTCTTAAGCGTTAAGGGGTAAAACGAGCTGGGCATAACATTGAGTCCCTCATAGAACACATAGTCGTTACTATTCTGGAAGAACTGGAGAATTCATGTGGCTCTTTCATGGGATATCGTCAATTGACAAGGCGACTGAGAGGTAAGTATGATTTGAAAGTGAGAGGAGATACTGTGATGAGAGCCCTCAGCAGTATAGATCCCGAAGGAGTTGAACGTATGGTACTCCCTAACCTGAGATCAGGCTCTATTTTCGTTTCGCTTTGAAAATTACATTCCGGCGGGCTTTTATTGGCTCGTCAGGCCATTTAGTACCGAACGGTTTTTCTTTATAATGTCTCTTAGATCCAATCCACATATCTTCAGTTTTTGAACAGTTAATCTTGAGTCCAGAGAGAATTTCCAATGTGTTAAGTAGCTCAAATAATCTTTCGGCCAAGCTTGTGTCAGCTAACACAGCGGTTGTATCGTCTGCAAACTGTAAAAGCTTAGTTTCCTCAGTTCCTATTGTGATTCCTTTAATTGTCTCTTTTTGCCTTATAGCAATTGCTAAAGTTTCTACAGCAATTATAAATAGGTAAGGAGAGAGTGGATCACCCTGCCTAACACCGCGTTCCAGAGTAAAAAAGTTAGAACTTACGCCATTGTTTATAACACAGCTTTGAATGTTGTTATAAAAGGTTTACACCCATTGAAGGAATTCTCGACCAAAGTTAAACTTTTTAAGACTTTCAATGAGAAATTCCCATTCCACGCTATCAAAGCTTATCAAAAGCTTTTTGAAAATCTATGAAAAGGAGTAAACCTGGGATGTTTTCCTTAACTGTGAAATCCATAATATCGAAAATAGAAAGTATTGCTTCACCGATGAAACGATCTTTAACATAACCACTCTGGTTGTAGTGAATGATACTGGGTAATACCTTTTTAACCCTTGCTGCGATCACCTTCGACATAATTTTCGTATCTACATTAACAAGAGATATTGGTCGCCAGTTTTCTAGGAGAGCGCAATCTTTTCCGCTTTTCTCATTACAGCCATTACAGCCTGTTTTTGTTAGCATGACATTTCCCCTTTCTCGAAACATTCATTTGCGCACCGGATAAATAAAACCTTCGCATATTAGTGGCCAAAATTTTCTATAGAATTCAGCTGGAATGCCATCACTTCCAGGGGATTTATTACTCTGAAAACTATCCAAGAGTTTAGAACATTCTTCTGAAGAAATTAATCCTTCACAGGAATTTTTTTGCTCCTTCGAAAGTTGGGGAATATTCAGATCGTTCAAAAATGAAGATATTTTCTCTCCTATTAGTAGGACTATTAATAGGTAATTATGCTTTTGTACAATTTTCCGTAAAAACGCTCTTGTTCTTTTAGTATACAATGCGGATCCGTTGTGATTTTACCATTTATGCACAGTTTTCCCATATGTTTTTTAACGTGGTTCCTTTTTTCTAAGTTAAAAAATATTTTGTGCTTCCTCTCCATGTTCATGCCATCTGGCACGTGCTTGTATTATTACGCCTTTGGTTTTTTCTTCGTAAAACGACTCCAACTCCCCTGAACTACATTATAATGGGTTGCGTTATGGTCGTTTGGATTATTTTTAAGTTTACTCTTTTCTTTACTTAATTCTTCCTGAAGGTCAAGTTCCTTTTTTCCCCTTTCTTTTGCCTTTCTTTTAGAGTATTGAATAGCATGAGCTCTTATGTTATATTTAATCCAATCCCATATCATTCGATTATCTGTAAATTCTTTCTGTCCTTCCGCTGTCCAAAGTGGAATCATCCCGGCTATATCTTCTTCGTACTCTTAATCATTTAACAGTGAGCAGTTCATTTTCCAGTTCCTGGCCCTTTCAATTCGTTCTCTAACTTTCCGAGTTCTAAGGAAATTGCATCATGGTCTGTTCGTACAGCCGGGATTATTTCGGTCAATTCAACAAAATCGCTCAGATTGTTAGATATCAACCAGTAATCGAGACGACAAAAGACTGGGGGAGATTTCTGACTCCATGTAAAACTTTTTGCGCCAGGATTTTTGGATCTCCAGATATCCACTAAATTTAAGAAGGTACTAACCCTTCTACAATTTTAAATATTGTGTTTCTCAGAATCTAATTAACTTCAATCTGACTTAAAGAAGTTGTTGTTGTATTGCACCAGTAGTACCGTAAATTAGTTGAACAGATCTATGTTCGTTCTTTGATCTACTTAAAATCCTCAGGGATATTTGTTACATCATACTTTAGTTCTCCTCTGTACAGATATCTACCAACCACTTTGGCCTCTGAACCTTGCTCCTTTGCCTTGAACATCGCCTTTATTAGTTCATCTTGTATAGCTTTTGCATAATCGGCGGTTATGTAAACGTCCTTGAACCTTGTGCTCTCTTTAATTCTCTTCTTCCTGGCAAAAACCTGGTCTCTGTCTTCTCGGCAAACGAAGCGAGCAATGATCGGTCTGTGTTTGTTTTCGAGTGGTTAACACCTTCTTCTGATGAATTTGGGATATTGTGAAAGTTTAGATTCTCACGCCGAGTATAATCTTCCAGCTCTATAACTTTATCTCTCTCCTCCTTTAGCTCAGCTTTGGTTTTTGTGAGAAGCGCTCGCAGTTCTTGCAACTCGTCCTCCTGTACCGTTTTAGAATCTTTCAGTGCTTTGGTTGCCTCTTTCATATCTTCAATGGTCGCCAATATTTCATCTACACTTTTTTCCACGCCCTTAATATTTCTCTTCAACATATCAATTTTTTCCTTCATTTCCTGCCTCAGGCTACATAATTCTTCGTGCAGCTTCGCAAAGTTGCTTTCCATATTCGCCGTTAAGTTTTGAATTAAGTCCCTGAGTGAATTTGTTTCCCCTTCTTCTTTGTTCATCCTCGCTTTTTTTAAATTGGTATTGGATGAAACAGAACTAGAGCTGGAGCCTCTTTCCCCACTTTTGGATTTAGTCATAATTTTGATTTAAAATATCCGAGGTTTTCCCTTCTTGAGGTTGCTCTTAACACCGCGTGGCCTTCCGCCATGACGCTCAGCCCAGTTCCCCTTGACCAGAACTGAGATCACAGAAATTAGGCGATAGCTGTTAAGGTCATCTCTGTCCCCTTGTTTGAAAAAATACCACAAATAGGGATGCAAATGAGATCTGCACATTCCGGAGCAGATATCTTATGAAGACCAGTTGCCTTTGACTTGTTAAGTTTATTCAAAGGTGAAAAAACTTTGTTAACACTGGTCGGACGGAGCTCAAAACATGGGTCTGTGCTGGTAATGTACCTCTGATAAACATCACCATCTGGAGAATCAATATTACGGCTAAGTTCTGCACCAATAGTAGCAAAATGATTATTAAATTCGTTCGAAAGCTCGGTTGGGTTAGTTTTTGATACTCTATTTACTTTCAGAGATGTTACCGTTGTTTTCACAGATTTACGTAAACGAAGTTCATTGATAGTCTGCCAGGTCTTTCTTGAATCGCCTGTATATTTGTTAAAGCTGTTTTGATAATAGGCTTGCTTGGCTAATCTAATTTCGGAATTTACATTCTCAAACTCATTAATAATTCATAAAGAAAATTCAAAGGAAATTAATGCTTAATGAGTGTTTGGATATCAGATGAAAAACTGCTCATTTTTGCATCCTTAATTTCTCCTTCAAAAATGATTTTGTTTGAGAAGAAATATCAAACATTCGACACAGTGTTTCATCACCAGGTGAACACCTCGAAGTTCGTCAAAAATACTCCGCTGCGCGTCGTATTTTCAACTCTCTTCTCGGTGTTTCATCTGGTGATGAAACACTGCATCTCATGTTTGATACATTACATATTGCGTAGTTTTTCAAATTGTGTCCAATCATTGGGATCATGCTTTAATTGCTGCGGAGCGACCGTAGGGAGCGAGCAGCAACATAATTAGGATTTAACGGAAATATATAAGGTGGAACGAATTCTCGAATTCATCACTTTTTACCAAAATGCATTGCATTTAACCACACTTTTTACCAGAATGCATTGCATTTATCCACACTTTTTAACAGAATGCATTGCGCCACGAACAAGTCAAATATTCGGTGGTTTAGAGCATGCATCGATCGTTTGCTGCCCAGACTCAGAGCAGCCGTCAGAGTTTCTTTGTGGCAAATTTCTACAGCACGGTTAGAGGTCTTACCAAATTTAAGACACGCAGGAGTCTTTCAGATGAGTACGATGGTTAACTTGGGGATTGGATTTCAGTTCAAGAGTCTTTGACTCGTCCAGGCGTTAAACTTGACGAGAAGATGAGCATTTGCTCTTCGATCGACTCCTCAGCACGGGGGATATACAAATTCCAGCTTGCTAGAAGGTGATGTGAAAGTGAGAAAATGTCATGCCATGCTATTCTTAAGAACCTGTATGAGCCGAAAATGGATGTGATTTTGACCATTACCTTCAAAATAACAGGCGAAATCTAGATAACAAAACATATGTTTTGCGTCCTTCTTTGCAGACGAGGACGTGTATCGGCGTTTTGAAAAGCATAATTATGTTCTTTCATTCATTCATTGCCATGGAATATGCGTTTACATTGTTTTTGCCCCCGCAGGGATTTCGCCCAGAAGGCGAATTCCCGAGGAGGCACTCTAGTAACTCGCGCGTATATTAAGGAAATTACTTACAGTTGAAGTATACAGTCATACAGTCAATATAGAAAAATCTCGATTTGCTTGAACAGGGGAACGCAAGGAATTGGTAGGTAATTGATGACGTTTCTATTGTTTGCGCCCGCAAGTACGAAATGGTTAGGATGACGTAAAGACAGAGAATCCCGAAGGGACCGCTCAGGTAGATTTTGTGACATGCATTGTGCAGTTATACTTCAATACTCTTTTGCGTTACGTGTTATCAGTGACATTCTGTGGAGCAGTTGATACCAGTAGTTGTTTTGAAAGTTATGGACCAAAAGACACTCGTTAAGCGCAGATGAAGTTACAAGGTGCGTACAACTGTGTATATATAAACACTTGGCTTGAAACCTTGCCAGACACTCTTTCTCTCTCTTTGACCGGAATAAGACTCAGCCCAAAACAAGTGAACAACGGCTAGCTTAACACTAGCAGAACGATGGACGATTACAGAAATTCGCCGACAGTCAAATTCTGTGCTGACTTATTCGCTGCTCACAGATGTCCTTCAACTATAAAGTTTAAAATAAAACTGGAATGCGCGAGCGTGAATTGATCAAACTTCCTATTAATTTCTAATGCTTATTTTCCGGCAAATAAAATGAACTGAATGTAAAAAGTGAAAGAGAAATAGCGAAAAATTCAGCTTCTAATTGATCTTTTCTTATGGTTTAGAATAAACTATTGTCGAAACTGAGAATGTTTTGATCAAAGCTGTGTAAATCAAACTGAAACGGTGCATGGAACCTCGCGTTTTCTGTATTTATCTCACCTATTGTATGGATTATGCGTGAAAATTTTCATCATGAATCGGTATATTTCAAAGAGCTACACAACTGCAAGAATACTATTGACCGACAATATACAGAGCGGCGGCAGCTGTAGTGTCAACTATCACTAGCCTGTGAACAGGCCTTTGGTCGAGCGCGTTCACCATCGGGGTGGGGAGAGGGAAAAGCGAAAAGGCCTGTAGACAAACATTTGGGACCAGAGGAGGAGTGAACGTCTTCCCACAGTGCATTGCGATTACGTTTCTTACAAGATGGCGGAGTTTTCCTTCGCACGTCGTGTTTTTACGGTCTTTTTGTGTGAAACCAAACCAGGTTCGAGGAAATCAACGACAGAGTTTAATTTTTAGCTCATTCGGGACCTTTCGAGTGGCATCACGAAACCTTCCTTTCAGTGTCATACCCTTCACAAAAATTACACGAGCATTACGAAAAACAAGTTCAATGCATCCCTGACCAAAAGGGCGAATAGACTAATCGTCCTTTGAAACGTAGAGGATCTGTGATAGCCGCGAATTTCTAACAACACATTTCGCCATGTTGCTCTGACTTGTTCAAGCGTCTGAGCCGAATGATGACCTCACGAAAATCTTGATATATTAGTTTGAAAAGTAGGTTGAGTTTGATCGTCCGGGTGAACGTAGTCTTAAATAGGACTGTTGTTGTTGATAGTGACTGACGTTTCGACAACCTGTGCGGTAGTCATCTTCAGAGTCAAAGTGAGTTGTATCACGTCAGTTGATGGCATTATACTCTGGTTATTGATCTGATTGGTCAATTACGTCGTGATGTTATTGGTCGTCTGTCAGTTAAGCCGTGATGTTATTGGCTATGAAGACTCGTAATCAGTAATTGGTGCGTGTCGATCCGTCTATTGTCACAGTTAAACAGTCGTCTATTGTTAGTCAAATTGTCATTCTCTCGTAGTTAGTTTTGCTTGATCTCGTCAATAAGTCGTTAGTACGGCGCTGGTAACTGTTGGCTACGATTCAGTGGCGTTTGTTCCAAGTTAGTAAACCAGCTTTTTAAAGTAAGACGTTGATAGTAGTCTGTAGAATACGTTGTGCATGTCGCAGAGTCCCAGTCAATTTGAATCGCAATGCATTGTGGGAAGACGTTCACTCCTCCTCTGATTTGGGACCGCCGTTCCACGGTACCCGCTGTGCATCAGATCCTGATGCAAGCTCCTAATGGCGTGAACACTGACTGTTGACAGGTCTGATTGACATCGGTCGGCACGTAGCACGCGATTTGATAACAAAGTGGCAATAACAAAACAGTCCAAAGACTATTACCAAGGGGAGGAACTACGCGCTCCTACTGGGCCCAGCGTCAGGATACAACATTGCACAAAAACATTACATTCACGGACTAAAGAAAATCGCTTAGTTTAATTCAGATCGAGAAGGCACTTTGGAGAAAAGTAAGACCCTTATTCAGCCGCAATAAAAAGCTTTACGCTTCAAAAGAGGTCAAAGAAAATGCTCTTGCATCAGAGGGCACAAGCGGCGAAAATGACATTTGCTCAGTGAAAATGCAGAACCTTCCAGAAAATAATCTACCCCGCTGAGGAAAAAACTTATGGGAACAAGCAGCATTTTTGCATAAAGTAAAAGTCGTGTCGGGCTATCACGCACTTTTATTGCTATAAATACCCGAAGGTGTAATTCCTGTCGGCGATCGAAGCGCTGCTGATCTCTTTGTACTTGTCTTCGATGCGTCACGCTCTGGAGAAGTCATGATAGTATCTGCACCTTCCGCATTCCAAGTTCGCTCATTGCAGCGGCTTGTTAAATTACAAACCGAATTAGCAAGACGAACGGATTATTAATTCTCTTACCGGAGATCAACGGCTTTTTGCAAAATCGACAATGAAGTTCATGCTCCATTTCACTCTGTTTTCAGACGGAGCAAAACACCGCTCATTTCCTGTTAATTTTCCCAGGAGTTACTCACGCGCGAAATTGATTGACCGATAACGATCTTACTGACAGATGATCGGCAGGATAATTACAAGGGGGCGGAGGTGTAGCGGCCTCAAATGTTTGTCTACAGGCTCTCTACCCCTCTTTCCCTTCCCTTTGTCCTACTCAACTCTTTTTTTCCTTCTTTTTTTTTTCCCGCTTTTTGTGTTGTTGTTTTCTATAAATATATCATGAATAATAGCCTGAAATTCATCCGATCGGTTCGAGTCGTTTTCTCCTCTCTGAGGGAGTAATGGCGACTCGAAGTAATCGGATGAAATTCAGGTTACATGAATAACTGTTATTTAATAAAGTGCAATAAACAGCAAGAAAAGTATTGTGTTTCCAGAGAAAAGATAGTACACCGTATCTTAAATATATGAATAAACAATCTGAATTTCTATCATTTCCTTCAATTTACTGTGGGAAAACCAGAGTTGATAACCACTTGATCATTTTCTAAACAACGTTCCCACGAGTTCTTTCTATAGACTGATAGTAATTGTTACTTTCCAACATGTACATAGGACGTTCAATGTCATTTTCGATTTGTTCAAGTCTCGCTGCCTAACTAATTCCAGTATCAACTGAATGTGCCGCAGCATTACTATCTTTTAGATACCCTGGTTTTAAGTATATCTCGATCATGCGTTCATTTCTTTAGCGCAGACGTAATCCAAAGTGAACTGCGCGCGCGAACACGCATTGTCCTTAGGGGGGCATGTTTGTCAACGATAGAGAGAAACAACCTTTTCCATTGTAACCACGGTTGTGAAGTATTTTGAAGGTTATTTTAAGTTTATTTCGTGTTTGTGCTTAACGTTTCACTCGTGACTAGAGTCTTGTTATGATCAGTTTATAGATCAAGGTTAATCTGTATTTGTGTCGAAGAGTTTACAAATTGTATTACCTTTTGAAGTAGTTTGATTGTCGGTCCTTGAAGTGAGCACGTTTTGGAACCGTCGTAGCCTGCGAAAACATCCGTTTCTCCTCGCTTTTCGTCGATAAGGACTCGCCGGCGGCGAAGAGCGAGGAGAAACGGATGTTTTCGCAGGCTAGAACCGACCGTCGCTAAACTCGTCGCTGACCTTGATTGTTACCTACATCAGAGTTCCTGTTTTGGTTTAAGGTAGAGTCTTGTGGGTTTAGCTGTCACGCTTTCATTGGTTTTCTTATGGGTTTGTTTATTCCACTTTGGTTATCAACAGGAAATTCGTTTAAGTCACTCGGAAAAGCGTTTGTATAAAATCTCATGGTCAGCAAGCCTAAACGTACCTACGTTCTACTCATATAAGTTGTCAGTGTTTAGCACAAGGGGGTGAGTAGTTGAGATTAGTTACAGTTAGTTGTCTAGCAGAATTCGTTAAGTGATGCTGTAAACAAGACGTAAGAGCTCCTGTAAACATTAAAGAACACTGAACAAGATATAAACTCAGATACCTGGTACCTCTACCCTCAGCGAGCAAGTTGCTCGTAAACCCCCTACACCACATATCATTCGGATTGGTTGAAAAGTATATTTGGTCCCAACTTTGAGACGCAACATCATTACGAAAATTTTCTCTATTGAATTTCCGAAAATTCCTATAAGTTATTTCGTTGTGCCCTTTTGATGTTCCATTGATGGATAATTTACTATATGCAAAAGCGACGAACTCCCGAGCACACAATTCTATCTGGACAGTTAGTGAACAGGGGCACCCAACGAGAATATAGTTCAAAACCACATAAACATAGCATTGTTGAACGTACTTTAGTATTTAAACGGTAGATAAAGGCTTATTTTTATCCCCTAAAAATTTTTCATCTGTTCGGATTTCCTAGCTGAAAGTATAGTGTTCCGAAAATTATAGGGATCATTAAATGCAGAGGTGGGAGTTATTCTCGTTGGTTCAGTGATAAGCTGCTGAAGGCTATATATATCTGTGACACTCATTAGTTTGCGTGTATCATTGTCATATCGAGTAGCAGTCATGTCACAGCCTTAAATCTCCCATAAGGTAATATTCAGTATTTTCAGAATCGAGTTTCCCAATTAAGGTTTCGAAAGGTGAAAAGATACCAATGGGAGAATCTGGTGGTCTATACCACGTTACAACAACAAACGGTTTACAGCTAGGTTCTTGAATTTCCAGACTCAGATTTTCAAGACTATTCACGTTTAAATTCTTTTGTATGGTGAAATTTATTGAACTTTCCACATAGAAACATACTCCTCCACTACCGTTTGAAATTCTGTCACGACGAACTATGGTGCAACCAGGGATATTGACCTCATTGTCTGTAGTGGTTTTATTCAGCCTAGTCTCATTGATTGATAAGATATCTATTTCGTTATAAGCTAGAAGATTCTAATTTCATCTATATGAGTAGTTAATTTGTTGAAGAGTCAATTTAAAACCGAGACGTGACGGCAATAATGAGCTGGGCTCGCTGACGCTATGATTTGTTACATGAGATTTCTCGGCATTGCTTGCAGGACGTTGAATAGGCACGGCATTAGTGGATAGCGCCCCGGGATAGCGCATTATTTTACCCTAAGCTTGCCTGAAAGCAGCTGTGAAAGTTCTTAAAAAATTGTTGATTACCTTTGATATTAAGATGCAGTCCTCCTTGATTTAATCCCTTCTCAGAGATATTTCGATGCTGAATAAGACGGAGTTTTCAATCTGTCCAGCAAGATCTACGATCGAGTCGGCAACTTGCTATCGTTTTTTTCTGCTCGAGGTCGTTAGTACCAACATGCAAAATGACTTGATCTTGCGAAAGCTCCAAGTTCGGTTTAAGATAATCTTCATCGCTTTTGAACCAGTAAAACGACTTTACCACTACCCGATGGCCAACAGCTATTTCTAACTGTTGCTTTGAAACCCAGTCGACAATCTGATTTTTAACTGTAAATATGTCAAAAATACCCCAAATCCAAAAAAAGGTATTAACACAGAATTCAACTCACTTCCTCATCCACATTAGCAAGCTTCTCAATCCGACTCAGTCCGTGTAAAACAGCGTCAATCTCGCGCAGTCGGAAGTCGGAAGTTGGAAGTTGGATACCCTGGGTTCCAGAGGATATTTTTTAGCTCATGGATGACGTAGTCATGCCATGGGCTTTTGGAGGTACTCGAATGGCACTCGATCACTCACTCACTCACTTACTCGATTCTCATTACCCTTACCTCCCTTACTTAGTATTACTTTTATTCCAAGTGCCTTGTACGCATATGTTTGCTATATTCTAGAGGGTACTAGTAAGGCGTACATTTTTTCCCGACACCTAGCCGAAGATGGGTTTTGTATAAAAGAAAATATTCTAAAGAACACTACAATATCATCGGCAAGAAATGCACTTGGAGTTGTTAAAAGGACGTTGAAATAATTTAGCGTGGATTATTGTTGTATATTCAGTTTGGACTAACTGTACTCGGAGTGTGAAAGAGCTATCGCAGCCTGACGATGGGATTTCGCTCAGCGAAAAGCGAATAATAAGCCAAAGAGCCTTAGCTGCCGAAAAACGGTCCTCGATTAAAGTGACATTGTGGAGTATCTATTGTGGTTTTTTGTTATTATTTGGACAATTTTGCTCGAGGTGATCTTTGCCCAGTAGGCTGTTTGTCGGTGGTTCCTTTTATCAGTGCCATTATGTAATTTCTACAGGAAATGCTAAGTACAGAGGGGCAATAGGTTACTTCGACTGCGTTAAATTACTTAGCTAGGTCAGAGCACGTACAGCCTCGAGCTCAATCCAGTTATTAAAATAATTTTTAGCTAGTGTTTAGAGCCGTAAACGCCTGTATTCTGTATTTAATAGCTCGTAGTACAGATACTAACCTTTACGTACTCTTTGTGAACAGCATATGGAAACATTTATTTGAAAGCACTTATAGGAAACCCTCGAGGTCCATTAAAAAAATTGTTTAAAACCACGATTTAAATAAAACTCGGCCTTATGTAAAACTTAGCTATTTTACAAGAAAGTGCACTATCGTTCGGAAAGTGTTTGACGGTCACATGAGAAAGCAAATTATTCTACAACTAACAAGCGTTAAATTAATAAGTTTAAAGTGATCTTTGCGTTAAGCAGAAATGCTACGCTGATAACAATCGGATACTTAGACTGGGTAGGGTTTTGAATTCCAAAGGTTAGAACACGTACAGCTTCGGGCAAACAAGGGAAGCTCCCTAGGCGTGGATGGAAGGCGTGGGTGCTATAGATACGCCAAAAAGTTACCGAAGAAACGCTGACGAAATTGCTTAACACTACATATCAAAAGCAGATGTCAAAAACCAAATGCTAAACAAATCAGTGTAAACGTGATCTATCAAGTATATCAACACACAGAAAGTCATGAAATATAAAAAAAATACGAAGTAGAAAAGTGAATCTGTTACAGTGCCCAAACTGTTTAAAACACCTGAATTTCAAGATGGAATGTTTTTTTTTACACTTATTCAATTCATCCATGAGCTCGCTCCAAGGAGCCTTTGATTTCTTATCGATAGCCTTATCAAACCGTAAGCACGGTTTATTTCATATTAGGTGTTTTGAGAACGGATCTCTGAAGCCAGGGTGGAAGTTGGAAGTCGGAAACCGGAAGTCGGAAGATCCTTCTCGGCTTTCGTAGTATCAAGTTGTATATGAATAAAAGTACAAATAAATGCGCAAACGAAACGGCATTTTCAGTTTAGCTCTTTGGAATCGAGTGCGCAATTCGAGATTCCATGGTGATTTAACGTCACAAGTAAAACGAAGCAAACTGTCCAGAAGACTTAGTGTGTTCGTCCAAAGCGACTAAAAATGTCTCCCGTGATGAAGAAGATTACCCAGCGAGATTTCCTGGTTTCAGCGTCTGCTACATTATTGACTATCGAGTGTGAACCAGGGAGGCAGTGGTAGGTACCATGGTGAAGTCAAAGATGATTTTAGTTGTGATTGTTACTTTGCTTGAAATGCATGTGCACTAACTTTAAACCGGATCACCGACTTACTGTTCAGATTTCATGTTTAAAAGATTTCTTTTTTGGTTTGATAACTAAATATTTTTTGAAATCGGTCTGAGGCGCAATGAACCTCAAAGAGTGAAGAAAGACATGTAAATAAAGTTAGCTAAAATTTACAAAGGTACACTTTTCTTGGAAAAAGTGATCTTTTTATTTTTATCATAATCTCATAATGATGAACACGCTGAGTTTATCTTTGTTTCTGATATTTTACAGTGGGTTATAGAATCTTGTTTTTTTGGGGGGGGAGATTCTCAATTTCTTTCTCATTCTATTGCGCGCTGCAGAATAAACAGAAAGCTAGTAACATAACATCACAATGAAAATAAACAGAACAGTTTACAGTTTGCTTGAAAGCGTATCAGAGAGGAGCAAAATGAGTGCTGTCATACAAAAGATAAAGAGAAAAAAAAGAAACGCTCGTCATTTTCAGATTACAGCATCAGTAAACTTGCTGACCATCGAATGTCAGCCAGATGAATGGTAAGCGACAAAAAAAAAAGAAGGGCCGGAAGTGATAGAAAAAAAACGATACCGGACAGGCCTGTCAGGTGAAGCCTTCCTCACATGGATGGTTTACTGATTTCAAGTGTTATTGTTGAATATTTAGACACCCTCTCGATAACTTCGCTCTAGTATCGTTAATTGTGCTTGCACTTTGGGAAGAAAATATTATTATGTTTTTTTTTTTTTTTTAAAAAAAAAGCTATGTTTCCCTATCGTTGCCAGTTTTTTAAAGCGGGGAGGGGTCTGAGGGTTATAAGTTTGTCACGTGTTCAACCGAGAAAAGTTTTTCAAAGATGGCGGCCTAAACAGCTTGAGAAATTGAAAGTATATATTCCACACGTTTGAGTACTGTAAGTTTATTTTTTCATGGACAAACTACTAGGTGAGAGATTTTTTTTTGACTGTGTTTTAGTTCCTCAGTTTTTTTTACATAAAAACTGACTTAAATGTAGTAAGTTATGTTAAAATTTGCTGTTACTGTTGCTTTTTTTTCAGTTAATTTTGAATCTCACTTCTCTGCTCTTCGCTTTTTTCGTAGGCATCCTAACAAGCTCATCATTCTGTGGGGCAAAGAAAACAACAGTTGCCAAACTAAGGTATTTTATTGCTGTATTATTTACTGTTAAAATCGTTGAAATCTTAACTGTTTAATGAAACAAGCTTTAAAAACTTTGTCTTTTTAGCCGGTTCCATGGCAGCCGGGATTTTTCAATCCATACCGCGGCACTCATGTGTGGCCGGAGCCGGATCCCGTGAAAAACACTTTCAAACTCTGCAAGGTAAAGAGCCTCTTATCATCATGTTAAATCTACCTTTAAAACGTATATAAGCTTCAGCTTAAACGTAAGAAATGTGGCTGTAGGTTGCAAGGGCTCATGAATATTTCTTCAATATCAGTTATTCATTACAATTTAGCACAAAAACCTACAGACCTTTCACTAAGATTACCGACCTTTAGTCTATGCATGCTTGATCCATGAGATCTGTTTTTTCTTCTCTCAGAATCCAAAACGAGCCGGTACTTACGAAGACTGCCCTTGGAGGATTGTTGTCCAGAATGTAAGTTTGCATTTGTACCACCTGTCAAAGATTTCAAAACCATATTGTAGTGGTAACCTTTTGGACTTTGAAATAAAATAAAGAAACAAATCCTTGTTTACAAAGCCTACCGCGAAGAATAGAGGAACTTGCTCAGAAAACGTTTAGAAATATTAAACAGGCATTCTTGAACATCAAACGTCGGAAAACGTTTCAAGTATTTTTAGAATTGTTTAACAGCGACATCTGTCTTAAACACACTATTTCTCCCTCGTTTGTGCAATTCATTTTCGTTGGTCTTTTTTCAACAATTTTTATCCCCTTTTTTCGCAGGAGTGTGAAAATGGTCGGCGCCAGGTTATTGCTACGGGCTGCATTGATCTAGCGGATTATATCAGCGAGACAAACAAAACATTCGAGATAACTGTCACATTAAAACCAGCAATGAGAAACGTTCTCTCGGGAACAATCGAGTTTAACTTAACCTCTGTGATGTTAGAAGATGGAATACCATAGTGAGTATTGTGTAATTTAATAAGCATTTCTTCTCTAAGAAACTTGCATTTCTTCGTTCCTTTTTTGACGGGGCATAAACTTCTGACGAGATTGTATTTACCAAACGTGAGGTCATGTCAGGTTACTTTAGAGCCACTCTAGAGCAGACTATACAGTTTGGATTAAAATGGTCGAGTACCGGGCTTAATCTTTTATCACAACAGTAGTATCATCTCTACAAGCACTTCTAGGTCAGCAGTTGCGCTAGAATTTCAACTTACATTCAAACTGAGTACCCTTAGATAGACGGAGGAGACTGAATAACGTTTTTCTAAAGCTGTCATGAGCTGTTGCTTACTCGAAATGAGGAAGGGTGGAAATAAAATGTGCACAAATTTGGACTCCTCCTTAAAAATCTCCTAGATCTGTTGCTGAAGTCTCAACTCATCCAATTCATATTTTGCTTGTTTTTATCACAGTCGAAGCGATAAGGAAATATTCCAAGAAATCATGGCAGACGCTTTTAAATCAGCCAAGCATAGAATTGCCAAAAGTGCTGTGTCCTCCGCGGAGCATATGGATCCACTTCTGTTTTCCTTTGTTGATAAACCATCAGAGATTCCTTATACACCAAGGAAAAGAAAAAACAAGAAAAGAAGAAGCAAAGAAAGAGCAAATAACACACCTGACAGTGTTAACAACGGTCATGAAAGAGAAGCAAAGGTGGGAAAGAAAATTTCTCAACCGCCGCAGCCGGGCGCTTATTCAAACTGCCACAAGACTGCAGAGTCCGTGACTTGTGCTGAAGATAACAACAACAACGTGAAAGCCATAACACCTTCAGCAGATGAAGGAAAAGAATCTTCTTATACTGATACACCTGCAAATATTGAAGGAAAAAAAGATAGTCGCAAGACCAAAAGCCTAAACGATTTAACCTCTGGTGCAACCTCCAAACCAGCTGAACAATCTCTGGCATCCAAAGGCATGTTGTCAACCAGACCAGAAACAACACAACTGAGTGAACAGGAAACAAGAAACAATTTAGCTCCAGAGCAAGGCGAGGAAAAGGCTTCACTCGAAGAAGTTCATTCAATACCAAGTTATCGACCAAAGCTCAGTGTGTTTATAAAAGGCAAAAAACAGCCGAAGGCCAGCGGGAAGGAGACATCAGAACTGTTTCCCAAGGAAGATAAAGATGGCTACTCTGGATGCGGTGGAAATGTTGATAAGGCTCATGGCTCTGGAACATCTGGTCAACTCACTGCACCTAAGACAGATATGCCTGGTGAAAAGAAGCAAAATACTTCAGCTGATTCACACGACGATAACGAAATGATGTCTTCATTCTTCAAGAAGCTGTTGGAGAATGGTGCCAAAAAAGGTACAAAAACAAAACAAGGAAAATTTAAAAATTTTCGTAGTAATTGAGAAATTAATTTTTCTAGAGCGCACCTAGTATTTATAAAAGCGCGCTCAGTAAATTTTGACTTTGTTTCTGTCTAGAAATTATATTGAGAGACTTTTGGGTAATAAGAATACACATTGCCTGGCCGTTGTCACGCAGTTAGCGTGGAGGAGGCCCAATCACCGATCACCGACGTAGGCACGAGTCCCTTGGACTGTCTAATGGCTGGTTTTTCACCAGCGACGGAGTCCGAGTCGGAATCGTAAGCGGAGTCGTAAGAGTACTTATGACTTTGTGAAAATTAAAAAATCGGAATCGAAAGCTGAGTAATAAGAACGAGGAAATCGGAGTCGGGAGAATCAGAACGTTTCCATTTTCTTCCGACGCCGCTTACGACTCCGTCGCTCACGATCTAGTAAAAATCAGATCGCCGGAGTCGGAAGCATAAGAAGAAGGATAAAACCAATCATGAGGCACGTCCCCGCGCTTTGTGATTGGTTTAGTTCTTCTGCTTCTGCGTGCGACTTGGACAACCTAGTTTTCACTACACATCGTAAACGGTGGAGTCGTAAGCGGAATTAGAAAGCTGTTTTCACTAGATCGTAAAGTTCTACGCTTCTGATTGCGACTCCGATTCCGACTCGTCGCTGATGATAACCAGTCTTAAGGCCATGTTCCCCCCCTCCCCGCGAAAATAAAAAAGGGAGAAGCTCTCAAGAAATATTATCAGAATATTTCACCATAATTCGTTGGTAAAGTAGTTACTGAACTAATAGGTTATTTTTCTATATTCTATGTTTATTTTCAGCAGCGTCTGTGAATTACCCTGAACTGTCAGCTTATGTGAGCGCAGAGATGAAGTCACTCCAGGAAGAAATTGCTTCTTTGGAAAAAGTAACAGTCATGCTAGAATCTGAAATGCATCAGGCAATGGAGATTGAAGGTCAGTTCAAGCTTTAATTCCTTTAATCACAAAAGCTTAAGCATGTCAGTTTAATGAGTAGTAGTACGGGTTCTGCAATCTGTATATAGACTTGAGGCCAAGGCCCTTGCTTAGCCTGCGTAGCAGGTGCCGGTTAACTTTTATTTAAAGGCCGCCTGACGGGAGCACGCGTGTGCTCGAGATTTCTTCCTTAGTCTTTAAGGGCCCAGTGACCTATCTTTCGCGCGATCTCGCGCGTTGCTAAGGACGTGCAATGTCACTTCCGGTCGATGGGGTCATTGCTTTTAGCCAACGCCAAGCGCAGCTAAACATATCAATCATTAATGCGCGAACCCGGCAAAATTTTGCTAAATTGCTACAGTAACTTTGAAAATATGGAGAAGTAAACAAAAGCAAAAGAAAAACCAAACAAAACAAACTTTTTCCCCAACAACGGATTCAAAAGATAGGTCACTGGGCCCCTAAAAGAAAAAAAACCGGCGCCTGCTAAGCAGGCTAGCTCTCGCTAGTCTTCTTGAGATGGTAGCAACATTCAACTGAGTTTCTTGAAATATCTTAGTATTATTTCTTTGCTTTTCAGTTCCAGTTGTGTTGATAGATGATTTGTAGAATCAGTCAAAATTGAGTTTATGATTATGCGATCAATATTTTGTATTTAGAGTGCAAAGAGAAGTTGGATGGTCTAAAACAGGACTGGATGATCTTGTTGAGTAACATAGAAGGGCTGACAAAGAGAAAAGCCGATCTTCAAATTCTGTAAGTGATACTTTAATTATCGTCTACTGGCAAAACGTGTTTTGTTGTGCCTCGTTAAAGAAAGTCAGTCTTTACAATGTCAGAAGCCAATGTGTAATAAAGCTTCGACACCGTGTCCTGGATGGTATCCCATGGGTCGTGATAACAGCGTCTGTTTTGTGCACAGGCACACCAAGAGGGTAATCCGGGCAAATTACTTCACGAAAAACGTATTGTAAAGCCAAAAACCTCATTACCGCTAGTCAAACTCTTCTCACGGGTAGTATTACAAGTATGGGTTTATGTGAAAACACCAGTGCACTACCACTACTACTACTGCTATGATTGCATTCCGTATTTACTCGAATAAACGCCTCTCTCAAATGAACACCGCAGTTGGAAGCAAATTTACCAATATTCCGCAGCCAACGATAATACGCCGCACCCAATCAGAAAAATGCGGAGTTCATTCTAGAACTCTTTCAACCTGGTAATCTACAACATCCGTCCTCTCCTTTCTCAGCAAAAAAAGCGAGACTTCAGAACTAAATGCACCTTTCTTTTAACATGTTTACAAATGATTTACGGTAATTTTTGTCAGTGATTAAGAAATGTGTTTGCAAAGTTAACACCGCATCCGAAGCGCGAAAAATCTAATAAACGCCGCGACGTGTTTCATCTAGTAAATAAGGAAGCTGGCATATCTCTCTTCATATAAAAAAATGTCTTTATCTTTTACTTATCTCTTCAGTGAAAAACAGGAGAATCTTGAGCATTGTTGTGATATCCTCAGAAACGAACTCAAGCTTTTCTTCACACTGGAAGGTATATTAACATTGTTCATTCATATTGCTAATGACACAAAAGAACTGTTTGTTATCGACAATAGTTTCGCCGAACCGGTGAAATAATACGTGGTGCCTGAATCAATTTGACCAGTGGGAGGAATTATCGAAAGAAGAGTGGAATGTTGCTAATTTCCGTTTCAATTTAACTTGGCGCGTTTAACAGAAAGCTTTTCCACAATAAACTCCCCGAAAATTTAACAATAACTTCCATTAAGTTATTATCCCAATAAAGATTGAAAGTGAGAACGTATTTAAAGTGAAAATAAGGACGCACAATTCTTGGCCATCACCGCGATACAGAAGGTTTACAGGGATCCGAGATCATTTCCGAAACAAACTGTGAGAGTGTGTCACCTAGACAGTCAGTGAAGGAGTAAAACTTAAAATTGTCGTTTTACCAGCTCAGCTGATAAGGCAAATTGGCCACCCTTAAAGGGTTTCGATTGTCGGTGTTGCTAGTTGTTGTTGTTGTTGTTGTTGTTTTTGTGGAATAGTCAAGCGAGACAAAGCTGCACACGAGAAGGTCCGCCTTCCAAAAAGCTTGGGTGCACAGCCGCCTTTTCTTGTTTATCTTGTTTATACCTGATAAACAAGGGATTACTATAACGAACGTGTACCAAGGACTAATAAAAAAACAGTTTGAAGACAAATGATATTTGGTCGTTACATTTTCAGATTGGCGAAGAACAGACTACCACAAAATGCAAGAGGCCAAGCTTCTTGATATTCTCCATTGCCTCAAAGATAAGCAAAGAGAAACTTGCTGAACAGAAAAAAACTTTGGTGAGTAATTACTAGCGTCTTTTTTTTTGTTTTAAGATCAGTTAACTCTCTAATTGTAACCCATGTCTGCAGATCATTTCCAGGATGCTTATTTGCTTTTTATTTCACCCAAGCATAAAAGAGTCGCGGATCTGATCTTACTGGGCCAATGTTTAATTCCATCATTCTATATCCTCTCTTGATTCCATCTATTGTAAACCATTCTGGCTAAATAGAAGACAACTGCAGACAAAACTGATTGATCAGGGAAACTGGATGTAGACTAGTTAAGTGGAATCAGGAGACAGCACGCCAAATCACTTTTCCATTTTTTTGTATTTTATCATTAACAATTTTTTAAAAAACGAAGATATGATCGTCGCAGTAGTAATTGCAATTTAAGAAACTACAAATTGACCCGAAAAAGTTTCGTGACTTCAACAAGATTCGAATCCATGGCCTCTGCATTAGCCCTGAAGTGCTTTAACAACTGAGCCAAGAAGACCCATACATTGGGAGCAGGCCAATAATGACTAACAGATTTGTTTTATTCTTTTCGATTTCAGATTTTCTCCTGTTCTGCTGTAAATTGTAAAAACGCAAATACTTATAAATGTGTAAATAGAAACTAATTTAAACCACTACTTATAGTGATAAGAGTATAAATTGTATAAGTAGCTCTAAGTATTGGTCGATAAAGGAAATCTACTTCATTAATATTTCTTCTGTATTCCGAGTCTCGATCTAAAGCACATTCTCCCTTGAAGAAAGCTAAACATTCTGTATTTCTTCAGTCGAGTTCTTTTAAAGCAGGTTTAAAAGTTTTTTTCCCCCTTTTTTGGTTAAAGATTCTATTCTATTCTTGCAACGTATCATGTAAATATGTAAATAGAGAAAAAAAACAGAAGTAGTTAATTGTATAATTGTTAATACTTGAACTGAACGACAAATTTTTATTTTTGTCTTTTTTTCTTCGAAATGGAAGTAACTCTTTCGTATTTGATTAATACCATGGAGTCATTTTTCCTTACAAGTAAGAAACGTTTGTATGAGCCCTGAACTGACAAAAGCAGACAGAACAAATTTAAGATGTGATCAAGACAACAAAAAAACACAGTAGGTTCTAATCACAGCTTATTCCAAACAGCATGCATGCATCAGTTCCTAATGGTCATTTTTTTGGTTTGATTTGGTTTTGAAAATCTATTACAAAACGTTGATGTTGTAAGGTGTAGAATGACTTTATCCGTCACGTGATCTAAGTAGGTTGCTATGGTTTCATCCAATCTGATGCACTACTGATATACAATCGGGTTCATCCTAATAGTGACGCATGCGTTTATGACACTCTTTGTGTGACTACGTTCATTAGATCTTTACTGTGCAAATTTCTTGTCTCTTAGACGTTTTTGACTTTCGTTAAAAAACTGTCTTTGTTTTCACTCACGGCAAGCCGGTCAAGCTTTTTCCATTTCTTTTCCTTTTACGTTATAAGTTCATTTATACCAAGTTTTCTTACTACTAAACAATGCCGCACTAATCATAGCCCCTTTAATTTTATTTTGCCTTTTTTTTTTTACGTTTCCTGTCGTCAATTTTCCAAACTGTTACCAGCCAACATACATTTGCACTTTTGCAATTTAATGGCTTGCTTCTTTCAGTTTGGTAGGCTTTTTTGCAATTTATATGCAAGCTTTTTTGCAATGTAATAGGCTGGTTTTTCCTAGGATATACTATCAGCCATATTTGCACAGTAAAAAGACAATTGGGTGTAGTCAGGTAAAGTTGTCACATCCCAACGGCTGCGTCATGGTTATTAATGACTTACTCAGTGCAAACGAATGGAGGAAAACGAAGCCTGTCTGACGTCATTCTATACAATCCTACCGACAACGTGGTCAAGAGTGTTTGTTTGTTTTAATTTTCCTTTAAAATAAATTCTGTCTCAACAAAAATATCTTTGAAGTGTATATTTTATCATACTGATTTGTTTACTGTGCTTGCATTGCTGTTTGGAATCGAGAATTGGTGAGCTTTTTTAATTGTTCACTAAAAAAATATTGCAAATTGTCCACCTCTCTGATTTCTGGAGCTATGTTCTCACGAAACTAACGGATCCGGGTAAAAACAAAACAAAAACTACAGATCAGAGGAGTCTATGGTGACTCTTTTCGTTTTACTTTGTGTGACCGAGCCGCGCGAGTAGGGGAGGTAGCGAATGACGACCAATGAAAGACAAAACGCATACGAAACAAACAAGAATTTAATGGCCAATTAGTGGAAAAGAAATACAATAACAACAAATACTAGAAAAACCGAATAAAGCAACAAAAAGGGAACAAAAGGGTGATGAAAAGGGCAATAGCGCCACTCCAGCGAGGGGAGAACTCTACAAAACTATGTCTTACGGCTTGACTAGTGAACGCGGCAACTGGAACTGTAGTAATGCGTAGAAACGCTACGTGCAGGCGTATTTATATCGCGCGGAACACAAACAGCTCGCATCCTGTTATTAGCAATACAATTGGACAACTATAGCTAGGTAAGCCACAAAACAGTGAAATCTTCCTTTTGGCAATACGCCTGTTTGCGAAACACTATTATCGCTTTACCGCAGAATACATACGTGTTCTGTTAATACAATAGGAGGAAACAAATGGAGAGTTTCGCGGTTAACTACAGCAATGGCGGCAAGTTAAAGCGAGCTAAAATCAATTAATTTCTTTCCTGTTTATGGGTGTAAAGGCGGAGAAATCACAGAGCTAGATAAAGCACGGCTAACCACAAAGCACAACTAAAGAAACGCGTACCGTGGGAAAACGATAAACGGAACCGCAAAAATAATACCGAAAAGAAAATGCTTTGTGAGCTAATTATCGAGCTCGGTTACATTTGTACAATTCCTGAACTTTTTTCTCGACTGGCCAAGTACAAAAACGACGAGACACTTTCGTCTGGGCTTTCATAAGTCCAGTAGAAAGCCATTGGTAGATAACTTGTGTTTAGAAGGAACAGTTTCTTTTGAGACTCCAAATCAATGCCTTTGGATCAGTTCGTGTGAACGTAGCATGCCTCATACAGCCGGGATCACTTACTCCTTGTAAATAGATAATATTGTAAATAAAGAAGACCAGTACGTAACTTGCATTTTGCAAACAGTGTCATGTTTTCTTGGTTGCCCGCATCTGACCGTTTATGGAAAAAATACTGTAACCGCGCAACGCTCGTTATAGCACTGCATTGTTTTCCCACTAATTTGCGTCGAGCCAAAACAAATGGGGGTGTTAGGAGGAGGGTTTCACTATCACCTCAGTTATTTTTATACCTCGCACCCCTGGGGAGAGCAGTTGCTACGTGCAGAGGGTAAAAGGAAAGTGGTAGGAGAGAAACTACAGGGGAAGGGTAGCCTGAGAAAATAGACAAACTACGGGGGTAGGGTAGCCTGAGAAAATAGACAAGATTTCTCTACGCCGTCTCTTGTTTCCCTAGCGGTAGATCGTTAATAAAGCTAGCACTTTTTTTTATCTTCTTCCCCATCTGGGGCTCGAATTTTTTTTGCGAGTTTCCATTTGATGCAAAAAAACGTTTCATGTTCAACTTCTCCTAAGGTTGACTGCGTATTTTTCTGAGTATCTATTTTTTTTCATTTCTCCATCTTTTAAAATACTTTTTGGAAAAGAATTTATTGTGCGCAAATTTTAAGGTACGACAAGTGTAGTTCTATGTCGTTACTTAAAACAGAGAATATGGAGATTAGACCATCCGTGCGTCAAACGGTCGTTTCCAAGACGTTAAAGACAAACAACATTTAGACTATAAAACTGGTCACCACTCACAGTGGTCGCGGTCACCTATGAGAGGTTTCAGCTATAGGGCTTTGACTTGGAAAGCTTTGGTATTGTCGCTTAGACGAGAAGTGTTGCATGTAGTTACGATTGTAGTTTAAACGCAGGCGACGAAGGGAAGGAGCGCTTTTTCTGCTTCTCCCTAGGGGCCCCAAGATGCCACTGCGGAGGACAGACAGAGACAGGGTGATGAGAGAGCAATTCTGGTCAGTCAGGGAGGGGGCCCTAAAAAACGTCAATCCCAACATCCCAATTTTTTTTATCCCGATGTTTTTATGGGCTTATATTGATTCGGAAAATGTGGTGTGTAATAATTAGCCATGGTAAACAAATTCTCGGTAATTAAAACATCGGACAAAAGAAGCAAAGCTGATTTTACAGTTTGGAATATCTGCTTTTGGTTACCAATATTTCGGAAGGCAAGGCCTTCCTTTTTTCCGGGTAGCCCCGGGCCACTAGGCTGCCGGGCCGTCAAAAGAATGAAGTGGGCGGGAGAAAGTAAAATAGGAAGAGATATCGTACGTAACCGATTATAACCTCTGCGCATGTGCGTCTTTGTAAGGCGTTTTAGGAGGGCTTATAAACGGACTAGAACGGGAACCCATGACTCCTGTCTAGAAAAAATGCTTCCAAACAGGTTTTGGTGGTCATTGCGGTTTGCGGATTTTTCGTTTTTTAGCATCTGGTTTTCGGTTTTCGTGAAAAATACTAGCGGTTTTTCGGTTTTGGTACCCGATGTGGTTTTTGGTTTTTCCTATTTTGTCCTATTTTGGGTTCCGGTTTCTGTTCGATTTGAGCAGCACTTAATCTCGAATAGCCGTAGACTACGTGTAGTCCCCCATTTTTCCTCAGGGATAGTAGCGCGAGCGAAACGCGAGCGCGCGTGAACATCACCCCACGCGAAAAAAGGCGACACGCGGCGGGGAGAGAGAAAAAAAATTTTTTCTCTCCCCGCCGCGTGTCGCCTTTTCTCGCGTGGGTTGATTTTCACGCGCGTTCGCGTTTTGCTCGCTCTACTATCCCTGAGGAAAAATGGGGGACTACTCGTAGTCTAGAATAGCCGCGAAACGCCAAAGTTATTTAGAGGAATGTATGAGAAAATAAATGTCATGGTAGGGGATCAAGCGTCTCCCTTGACGCCCGGCGAGCCTCTGACCTCGCAGACCAGGGCGACCATTTGGTCAGTTTGCGAGCTATGGCTTCCAACGTGCCTCCCGCGCCAGCAACGGAAGAAGCAATAGTGGATTGTGTTGCGTTTTTTTACGAGGAGGGAGTTATCAAATGGTAATGTTCGATTAGAGATTTTCGATTGAAGTTTCCAGAGCTATAGCTTTTTGCGACTGCAAAATTGTAATTCTAAAGAGGACTTGTGTGCAAATTCTCCTAAGTTAACTAGGCTCCATAACTAGCGGATTTTCGGAAATTGAGCTGCAAAGTCTGGGCTCGAGAGAGCGGCAGAAACAAAGCCTATGATTTAAGCAGACACAAAAAGATACGAAGGCTTCAGACAAAGTCCATGACATTCACTAGATCAACATCCTGGTTTGACTATTGTTGCCGGAGGCGATGTTAATCGGCTTGACACTAATGAGCTTATTGTAATGACAGGATGGGACTCTCTTGTAGATTTTCCAACAAGAGGCGATGCGTATTTGGACAAGGTCTTCACAAACCGGCCGGATTTATTTGCAAAGAGCATTCCATACTTTGTGTCCATAAAAACAGATCACACAGCGGTCATTTTACCAGCAGGAACGAAATTAAAGCCGATCAGACAAAACGTTCGCATTAGGGATTGTAGAAGACACCGTAAGGAGGGATTGTACCTAAAACTAGTAAGTGAGAATTGGGACAGTGTCTTAAACTTAAATGATGTCGAGGAGGCAGTGAATAATTTGGAAGCAAAAATTAAACACCACATGGATGAGTGTATGCCGTTGCGGTCAGTGCGCATGTCATCGCGTGATCCGGTGTGGATGACACCCTTACTAAAATCGTTAATGAGGGTAAAGTCAAGAATAGCTCCAAGCAATAAAGATCGGCTGGCTGAGGTTAAGAAGAAAATAAGCGAATTGATTAGTAAGAACAGAAGAACACTCGCAAAAGCACCTGTCGGATCCAGAGAATGGTGGAAGCACGTAGATAACTTGTCCCAACGACGCAGCATTTCTGCTAACGTTACATTGGACACCAAATCACTGGAGGAGCTTAACGACTACTTCGCCGATTTGTGCACTGATGACGCATATACGAAGCCTGTACCAGCTATTGTGGATAAGAGCTTAGAAGCCCCTCAGATATCAGAAAGACACGTGTGTGGAATTGCTTACAACATCTGAAGAAAACCGCTATGGGACCAGATCTCATTCCCTTTTGGATTTGGAGGGATCACGCTGAGATCTTCACAAGTGTCATTCATAAGATCTGGAATGTTTCCCTGAAAACTGGCAAGTGGCCCTCCTCGTGGAAAAGGGCCCACGTAACGCCCCTCCCTAAGATCGACATCCCTAAGGGCAAGCAGGACTTCAGAGGAATTAAGATCACGCCTGTAATTGCACGCGCGTTCGAGAAATCTGTGTATAACATCCATGTACGAGACATTGTCGAACAGCATCTGAGTTCAACACAGTTTGCTTATACGACAGGGGGGAGTTGCACTGATGCGCTCTTGAGCATGCAGCACACCATCTACAGCCATTTAGACGAGCAAGACTGCAAAGCCGTCCGAGTATTTGCAATGGATTTTAGTAAAGCATTTGACTGTGTCAATCATGAACTCCTGTCATCTAAGCTTAGGCAGTTGCCATTGAATCCCCTTATTGTGAACTGGTATTTAAGCTTTCTCGAGAAACGCCAGCAGCGAGTAGTTTATAACGGTTTTGAGGGACAGTGGCGTGAGGTCAATAGGGGTACGACACAAGGTAGTGTCAGTGGGCCATATCTTTTTAACGTGTTTATTAATGACTTGGAGATCAATCTAGAAGGTCGCCCAGCCTTGTTTAAATATGCTGATGATTCTACAATTATCGTCCCTTTTTAGGGAAACGGCCAGTGTCGCACCGACTTGGTGGATCAGTTTCTTAGCTGGTCCAGCCAAAAATCGCATGACATGCAATCCAACAAAATGCAAGGAGATTATTTTCCGTAAGAAAGGTTTCAGTCAGGACATCGCGCTAGTTAGTAACATACCGCAGTGCGCAGAGTTATCCATATTAGGTGTTACTTTCCAACAAAATTGTAAATACAGTAGTCATGTGCGTGCGAAGGTAATTAAGGCAAACAAGTCATTATTCGTATTAGGATCTTTACGTAAGGAAGGAATGTCCCAGGAGGAAGTAGATCACCTTTTTAACGCAATAGTTTTACCAAATTTTTCTTACGCTTTGCCTGTTTATGGTGCCTCAGATTCCGACCTTTCTGTAATACAGAATTTTTTAGACCGGTGTATGAAAAGAAAGTTTATGTCCAAGAATGTAAATATCAGGGATTTGCTAGAGAAGGCGGACAAGACACTCTACAAAAAAAGATCGAATGACCCCGAATGCCCGTTCTTCAAGTTTTTACCTAAGGAAAAGAACATGAGGTACAATCTTAGAAATACGTCAGTCTCTGTCCCTAGAATCTACACTGACAGGTTTAAGAACGTTTTTAGTAACAGAATAATTTTTAGATATGATATGTAAATAGTTTTTTGAGTTTATATTGTAACTTAGGATATGTGATTTTATCTTAAGAAATAAAGATTATTATTATTATTATTATTATTATTATTCAAATACTTTGGTGAAATTAGTGTTAGTTTAGTTTGCTCTGTATCCCCCACTTGTCACCATTGTATCGGTTTTTGACGGTTTTGTATGCGGATTTCGGTTTAGGCCGAATTTTTTTGCGGTTTTGCGGTTTTGGATGATTTTTTCCTTCGGTTTTGCGGTTTCTAATATACCCCAATGCCCCCCTCCTGACCGGTCAGACCATTCCCGTCCGTCGTAATGAGAGTTTCACTTTTTATCAAAACTGACCAGCCAGATCAGTTAAATCTTAACTAGTATACACGAAGGAATTTGTTTTTCAGCAAAAACTCTTGGAAAAAGCCTATTTCATTTTCAAAGTGACTGGTGTCTGGCAACAGTCTGGGCGGCCAGTTCTGACACTGAAAGCTACTGAAATGGAAAGCGGGCTTAGACTGTCTGCGGCTCAGGCTAGGAAAGGCAGTTTCCTCCAGCTTTGTTCTCGTAATTTTGCGGACCCAACTATCTCGGAGCCTGGAACAGTCAACAGGTAGATGATGTAGAGGGACTAAGAGGACCTTTTTACTCAGGCACGGATCCACACCGGTGCGGGTTTCCGTTTTAGGAAAATCGGTCAAATTTTTTTCATCAATAATATATGACTAATAAAAAACTTTCCAAGTTGAAATCTGGCTAATATCCTGTCTGAATGACCCAGAGAAGGCCCAGGAAAGGGGACTTTAGGGAGTTGAAACTAATCCCAAAATTTCCTGGGAGAGCATGCCCCCGGACTCCTCTTGAGGCTTGCGCTTACGGGGCTCGGGGTTTAGGAAATCGGTCATTTATCCTAGATCCGCGCCTGTTTACCTGAAGGGGGGAAGCTTATAAGCGGCAGTTTACAACGGTATGAAATTAAACTGCCCGTTGCTCCCCCCCTTTAGCTTGTTCGCATACTTATGCCTTTTGTTCTTCGCGGCGGTAAGTTTTTAAAAATTGCCGGTGTAAACTTGCTGTTGCCCCGTGAAGACCGAGAGAGAATGGGCGCAAACCGTTTGGTTCTTCAATTTTTGTATCCGTTGATTGGTTCACGTTTTTTAAAAGCCACATTGTGATTGGTGGATTTTGCACGCCCGGTATTTTCAATCATTTGTTCGATGAAATTTTCCAGTTGTGTCAAACAAGTCAAACACCTGAGTTCTCGCTGATCAGTTGCAGAAATGTAAGACGTTTCTCGCGATTTTATTTTCTCTGGAACTAGTCCTCAGTTTCACCGAGAACTTCTTTCTGTTCAGCCGAGGGAAGCGATGGAACCAGAATGCGTTACCCCGAGCAAAGAGAACTGTCCAGTGGTCAACAAGGTTCATTCGAAACGTGCTCAGTGGTATAGTCCGTGTAAGAGCTCTCCAAAAATACCCTTGACGCCGGAGTCTGATCTGCCGACACTTAAACTAACACACTTTGCAAAGATTCCGAAGATATCTTTTGGAACTGTGGTCGTTGGAAACAGTAAAACAGAGCAGTTTGTCGTCTTTAACCCCCATCCATTAATCCAAACACTGGAGATTGAGAAATGCCCGACAGATCAAGGCTTTACCTTGAAAGTTAACGGAAACGAGGAGAACGATAATTTTAAGAATAACTGTGTCACAATTCCACCTAAGAATGAACTGTTTCTCTCAATCACATGGGAGCCAAAGGAAGCAGGGAACTATCGCGAAATTATTCGATTTAGGTCGGACAATTCTCCCCAGCTTCAAGTAATAGTGTTTGGAATGGCCACGGCACCAACTAAAAGGAAATCAACAGCCAAACGAAGCTCAAAGACCCAGACAAACAAGGTATGATGACTTTGTTCGAGTGTACTTTGTGTATCTATCGGTGATGATGTACAAGGCAACAGCAATCACTACCCGCTCTTCTTAAAATAATAATTCTAAAAGAGTTGTCGTATAATTCTGTAGTTAGCCAAACTTGTAACGCTCAGATAGGTACCCTGATCTTTTCTTTAATTTTATGAATTAAATAAGGAGTAAATTCCCAGTCCTCGTACCTTTTCTCTCTCTATTAATTGGCACATACCCAGTAGGCTTTAAAATCAACAGTAGTGTTACACAAGAATGCATTATTTTAGCAATATTTTGGCAATTCAAAATAGAAATATTAAAATAAAAAAGGAATGTGTGAGTGAGGGTCAGTCCCCTTTTATGCACCCTGTTCTTAACTTGAAATTTGTCAAATTTATAGAATTTTATAATACAGTCAAACCTCTTTAATACAGACAGCAAAGCAACAGAACCAACAGAGGTGTCCATATTATAGAGGTAGGGAATGTATGATTTTGGCATTTCTGGGACCAAACGAACTGTCCGTAATAAAGAGGTGTCTGTATTATAGAGCAGGGTGCAAAGAAAATCATTTTTACAGCTTGCCATTCGGGTAAGCTGAAGCTAGCATTTACTAGCCCAGACATCATTTCAGCTAGCCCCAAAAACTTTTTGACTAGCAGAATTGATTTCACAGTTCTTCTGTTATTCGAATTCCTCAAAAAACATCACTGGCCGGTCGGGCAAGTTAAAAACAGAATTCACTAGCCCGATAGCAAAATCCACTAGCCCCGGGCTATCGGACACTACGTTCTTTGCACGCTGTAGAGGTGTCCATAAGGAGAGGTTAGACTGTAATTAAGTTTTAATTTTTTCAAATGATTATAATTGTCTATCATTTTATTGTTCTATTCTAGAAAATGCCACGACCTATTCTTCAGCCTAGTCAAGTGCTCAATGTTTGCAGCTATCAAACTGATGAAACAACTGGCTTTTCAAATAGTCCAGCAAACAAGCAAGCTATAAAGAGTTCAAATGGAGAAGATCAGTCTGAAGAGAATTTGCGCCGCGATACTTATTGTGTCAAAAGTGCAAAACTTCAAGCAAGTTCTAAACTCAAGGTTAAATCAACACCTCCAAGCCATTCCAGGTCTACAACACCAACATGCAAGCAATCTGCTGTGAAAACGAAAAAAGTTGTTGTTTCAAAGAAGAAACTCTCTCCAACGTCAGGTAACTTTTGTTATTATACATTGTACTCACTATCTGTCTTCTCATTGGTTGAGAGCCTATAGCTAATTTTAGAAATCAGTGCAACCTACAGATTAGGTAGTTATCTGCTAGCAGATAACTGACTAATCTGTAGGTTGCGTGCACAATGCATGATTTCCAATAACAATATCAATTCAGGTTCCTTGCGATGGTGTGTTTGATGTTATTTTCTTCAAAACAATGTATATTAAAACAATATTATTAGATTCCGTTTTTGTGATATCCTAAATAATCAAGGTCTCAGTAAGTGTTATCAGCCTCGGCCTTCGGCTTGGCTGATAACACTTACCTTGACCTTGATTATTCCAGATATCACAAAAACCTCATCCAATAATTGTTTATAATCAGTCTAAAAATTCTTACTTATGAAATGCATACCAGTATATGATACATGATGTATACAAAATAATAGAGATGCTATCTGGGTATGCTAACTTTACTCTTCAGGAGTTTCCTTCAAAGGTAGTCGCCTGTTATGGGCTCTTATATTATTTTACTAACATCTGTCAAGAATTTATTTATATCAATTATATTATTAACATTTTATTGTCACAGCCACTAATTCCGATCCAATGCTCTGAAGTTTGTACATGAAAATTTTCACGTTTCAATTGGGCCTTACATATAAGTCGAACCACACCATCACCCATATCACATATTATAAATTTTGTAAACTATTTTGTATTAGGAACTCTGAAGAAGAAGCCAAAACCCAAAATAAAGTTGACAGTTTCAGCAAAAGGTGTTCCTCAAAGAAAGCTACAGCTTGTCAAAACTCCTGGAAGCAATCTTCCACGTCATCCAATGCCATTTGCTGCTAAAAACATGTACTATGATGAGAGGTGGATTGAGAAGCAAGGAGAAGGTAATACTCACTACGTCATTCCTAGAGGTCTCTCTTACCATGTTAATTTGCGCTTACCTGTGTTCATGATCATTGTATTAACAAAGAAGTACTCGATGTCAGGAGACAAAACTTACATAGTCCATCATGAAATCTATAATATTGGAGAAAAATATTTTTTTTCTACCATAACGAGCATAACAACTGATAAAAAAAGCTGACATTTTTAAAAGTTTTATGGAGATCCAATAATTCCAAACCCCTTCAGAGAAGTGTTTTTTTTTCTCTTCTTTAAATTGGAATCAGTTTTAGAATAATAACTAATATATTTGTTAAATAATTTAATGACTGTTTCTGCTTTCTTGTAGGATTTACTAAGTGGCTCAACTTTGTTTTGACTCCCCCTGATGTATCTGATTCTAGCCTACAAGTTGACATCCACAAAGGTAAAGAATGTTTCACAAGACTTTGAACTTACTCTTGGTAAAGACATCAAATTCACTGAGCAGAGAACAGTTGCATTAAGCGAACAGCTTCATTAATTCTACCGGGAAATACCACAAGAAGGTGGGGAATAAAATGGCTAGGGATTTGTTTTGGTTCTACTTTTCTTCTATTTTCCTATGAAAGTAGCTGGGTACCACGTTCGTAGTATCCGGGGGAAATCCCCTGTCCCCCTCCTAATGACAGCCCTGTTCTACCAATAACGATGCATGTAGTTAACCATCAACTAGCATGTACACATTCTTACTATTTTATTGATAGCCATTATATAAAAAACGTTGAGCATTAATTAACCCAAGTAGAATTAGTGCAATAAAAATAAAACATTGTAATTTTTTTTTTTTTCAGGAAATGTTGCACTTGGGGGATCCAAATCCCAACCCTTGGCCCCCACAAAAGAGGTCCTCTCTTTTAGGCTTTACACTGCTAGACGTAAGATGGCTCGCTTGAGAAGAAGTGCCTGTTTGCTGTACCAGTCAGAACCCCTGGGACACATTATTAGAAAGATAGAAGCTGAAGTGGAGAATGGAGGGCTGGCGATCAGACCCGATAAAAAACTTCATGCTGACTTAGGTTGGTAAATATAATAATCCCAAAAATTTGTTCACATTTTCTGGTTTTGGGGTTAATCTTACCAAACCACTCAACCACAATCAGCAAGTCATAAATTACATTGTAGTTCATTTGATCACCTTACTTAGTGGAGGAGGGTGCCTGAGATGTCCAGGAGCTTCCACTACCTGCTCACATGGAATAATCAGTGGAATAAATTATAAGGGAAGAAAAATGAAGGGGTAGCAGGGGTGGGGGGGATGGCTGGGTGGGAGTTACTGTAAATGCAAGATCCAAAGGCTAAATGAAGCCGAGTGGCTGCCATGAATTTATTTTCTCCCTCGTGTACCTGAGTCCGATTAGTGTTAGGAATTAATCATTTACCTTCTAGTAATCTAAAAGTACAGTCAAACTTTTTCTCAAAGACAGACAATGTCAGGGCTATAGCTCTAACTATGCATCCTATAGAGAGAGTAGTTCCACTGAAATTACTGAAACTCAGCAGGCTGTTACGAGACCACCAGTAGGTATCTGTGTCAAAGAGGTGTATGCTGTTAAGAGGGAGTTGAGTTGAGAGAGTTGAGCATAATACTATCAACTGACATGATACAACTCACTTTGACTCTGAAGATGACTACCGCACAGGTTGTCGAAACGTCAGTCACTGTCAACAACAACAGTCCTATTCAGGACTATGCCCACCCGGATGATCAAACTCAACTTACTTTTGAAATGACTCCTGGGTTCAAACCTTTCACAGAGAGTTGACTGTTAATAAATTTATATTGAAGGAATCAAGCAGCAAGTTGTTGAAATGCTTCTCTCCTATAATCCGTTATGGCTGAGGATTGGACTTGAGGTAAGGTGATCACAGTGACTGTTACCATGGTTACTTGTATAATTCACGCACTTGCTTAAAGTTGTTTGCAAAGTCTTGCTTTCTTTTTTTTACAGACCATATACGGTGAAATCCTCCCGATCCAGTCAAACAATGACAAAGGAGGATTGACACGTTTCCTAACAGAGAGGTTGCTTGGTAACCCGGACATTGCCAATGCATTTGCTCATCCCCAGGTCCCTGGATTATACCGAGAAGGTGAATTTAATCGACAGTATGTTATTTGAAAAGTAATTAGAAGTGTCAAAGAAACTGAGTTTATCAAAATTCTTCAAGGCTGTCACTAAATTAAATTAGTAATAATTAGGCCACAAAACTGAGAATCGAACTAGGATGAGAGCCATTTGAATGCGCGTTTCATTTTGACCTGCAACATGTACGTTGCCTTAAATCCATCTCCTCTAAATCTTTATCTTATATTCGTTGTTATGCCTTTGTAATCGTAAATCTTTTTTTCATTTATTTTCCGTGTTGTATTTCTCCAATCAGGTTACGTCGAACAACTAGGAAAGTTTACCCTCAAGAAGTTTCTCCTGTTGGTGTTATTCCTAGATCGTGCAAAATTAACCCGGCTTATTGACCATGACCCATGTCTCTTCAACAAGGAAGCGTCTTTCAAGGTCTGTTTATCTGCAGCAGTACTGTACAACGTTAATTATGTAGAAACAGAGAAGCGTTTCTCGAAAGTCCAGTTTCACAGTAGGAGAGGACCCGGGGAACGAGGTTGAGTCTAGGCTGGACTTTAGGCAAACTTTAGGCTGGGCTATTATCGGATTTATGGTTGCATTCAAGATTTTTGTGTTAATTCTTTTAAATTCTATGCAGTTGCTTAGGTTAATCATTTTTATTGGCATTTTTGATAAAACTCACTTTGAAAAATCGCCTTTCTTATGGCATCTTACGACACAACGCTGTGAAAAATAAATACAACAATAAATACCAAAAAACAATATCGCAAAATTTTGGGTTAGTAAATGGTATGGTACAACGTTTTTCACAAAAGTTTCCTGTATCTTTCTCAGCGGTTTCAGTTACGTTGCATATTGGTGCTCGAAGAAAAGACTGTCAGACAGGCTATTATTCTACATACAGCACTTTCACTTATTCAGTTCCCGTGGGACTTAAGAGAACCCACACCACTGTTCGAAAAGAGTAGGGGACTTAGACTCCGGTGCATGCCGCGGTGGTGTGGCCAACCTTTCTTGGGCTGGGTGGGTTTTGAAGTGATTAAATGATGATGAAATGGGAAAAATAACAAAGGCGCCTCCCCTATCATCCCACCTGAACGCATTGAACACAGGCTAAATTATCAAGGGAGATGGCCTTTGTATTGAAGTTTGTACTTACATAGTTAATAGAGCCTGAATAGAACCTGCTTTGACGTTTCATTTCACAGTCAAATCGCAGCATTTTGCTGAGTTTCTCTCGTGAGTACCTCAAAGGAGAAGGCGACCTGACAAAGCATCTTTACTTTTTGGGTTATTCTGTCACACATTCCCAGGTAAGTTTGAAATTCATATTCTCTTTCAATAATCTCGAACACGGCGTCGCGTGTTTGGTTAACTCCCGCATTCCATCTCAAATTCTCCTTCCGGATCAGCGTTTTTCTGACACCCCCCCCCCCCCCCCCCACCCCCCGTCACTTTTGTTCATATAAAAGTGTGCATATCCTGATGAAACACCATGTTCCGGGTTTGTTGTAACTTCTATGAATGAAGTCAATGAACAATAGTTGGCCATAAAATCTAATTTGGCATTTCTAAGCATTTCCACTGAACGTTACTTGTTAAGTGCAACCTTTCAGTATTTTCTCGGTACTTCTTTCGTTAAACATTTTGTTCGTTTTTCTCATTTAGAGAGCTATTGACGAGGTCGATTATGCAGTGAAAAACATAGCCAGTGATCTCAGGGATGGTTTGCGCTTAACGTAAGTGCCTGAGTTGTCAATACAACGCATACGAGTATCATTTTCGGCAAAATTGTTTCCTGATTGCCTCTTCTGCATATATTAACACAATTTTTGCAGCATGAAAATTAGCCTATTTTATGGAGCAAGGGAGCGGAACTTTTAGCCGTCCCCACGATCTGAATGCCTGATGGAACAGGCCAATGAAAATTTTTGCACGAGTCAGACTGTGAATGACAGACATGATGAAACAAACGTCTTCAAGCAAACCACTTATTGTACTTCAAGTTGTTCAAAAAGCTGTTTTCGTAAAACTCGACCTTCCTTGAGTCTTCGTAGTTTGAGTTGCATGTCGTGAATGTTGCTTAACTGATTTGATTTACACAGGCGCGTTGTGGAGCTTTTCACTCAAGACTGGAAGCTTTCAGCAACCCTTCGTGTTCCTGCCATCTCCAGATTGCAGGTGAATGTTCAACATTAAAAAAATAGCTGGTAGAATGAAGTTACAAGATAAATGAAATGGTTTTCAAATATTTATCAACAATTTCGACGGCTGAATAATCTTCCGTTCTTAATACTAGGCAAACTTGTTCAGTTTTCAGTTTTTTTCTTGTTGTTTCTTACAGAAAATTCACAACGTCGATGTTTTCATGAACGCGTTGAAAACAAGAGGCGTTCTTGGAGGTAAAGTTCTCGACAAGTGATCCTTGCATGCAGTTTGCTCTTCTTTAGCTCAGGTAAATCCTCAACAACAGATCATCAACCACAATCCACCATTATTTTTTAGGGAATTTGATTGATGCGCGTCATGTTGTGGATGGACACAGGGAAAAGACACTGGCTCTTTTGTGGCAGATTATCTTTCATTTTCAAGTAAGTTGTGGTCCATGTGATTCAAGTTTACTACGATACCAGTCGTCCGTAAAATGAAAAACCAGTTAGTTTACAATTACAAATCAGACATGCAGTGAAAGTTAGCGTTACTAATTTTCGTGCTTGTCTGCTGAGGTAAGCATTGTACTATACCGCCTCCTTACCTTGTTGAAAAACCGCTTGTACGAACTGCCGAAAAAACTGATGAAAAGGTATTGGCCAGTAACCGAGCCGATGAGGCCAAAATGCGCAAAGTAAATTATCAGTCAGACTAAGGGCGCTTACCATTTGCCGGCGGAACATCAGGTTGATTTCTAAATGGGGTGCAAGGCAGTGATGGGTTTTAATAAAATTTCAGGAAAAACTAATTTTTTCGTTTTTAAAATGACCGGCTCGGCTGGCCAGTCCTGACTTTTGGAAAGCGCTCTAAGAGAGGATTTTCGCACTAGTGATGGTTGTAGCTGTTGTTACCCAAACAGAATAAACTGAATTGAATTTGGACAGGCGTATATACCACTGGAAACTCGAACTAGAAACGTTCATTAACAGACTGCTTTCTCCTTGTTTTGTTTTGTTTTTTTCAAAAAAAGGTCAAAGTTCTTTTAAATGAAAAACTTCTTAAAGAGGAAATAGCTCACTTAGAAAGTACCAGACTTCTCCGCGATCGGTTGACTGCTGCAGAGAACTGGGACGGGAATGATGATGATTTCTTGGGTAAACGTCGTGACTCTGCGTCAGACCTGTATTTCAAGTCAGACCGGCTTCGCTTGCTCTTCAAGTGGTGTAAGATGGTTTGCAGGATTTACGGGTTAAAGGTCAGGAACTAATTATCACTATTTTGAATGTAAAGCAAGTTAGATTTTCCAGTATAATTCATTTGCATCCCGTAAATGATCGAATTAGTGCCCTTCAAATAAGTGCCCCTCATCCTTTCCCCCTTAAAAAAAAGCAGCACTGAATAAACGGTATAGAAGTAGAATAAAAGATTTCAATATTAGGGCTTAGAAGACCTTTTAGGAAACAGGACTTTGATAACTACCATTTAGACATTTGTGATTCTGCTAATGGATACCTTCTAGTTTACTGTTACAGATTGTATTTACTGGAAATAAAGACAAACTAATTTCGTGACCAAAATCAATAAGCACCCGAGGCGCTAATTTGAGCATTTACGATACTTCATCCATTCATCGATGTATGTAATAGTCTTTTCCTGCCGGCCACACTGACAGTCTCCGTCATTTTAGGCGTTTTTTCTTTCGTTTTTTCCTGTCTGATCCGTAGCATTCTTATTTTTTATCCTGACTCTACGAAAAACATTAATAATTTTTTGTTCATTTTAGATCGAGAACTTTACAGTTTCATTCTCAGACGGCCGGGCGCTATGCTATCTTCTCCACCATTACCACCCCTCACTCCTCCCCCTTGAACTAATCAAAGAGCAAACTAGTTTGACCTGTAATCCGGGGGTACATGACACAAGTGACAGCGAGGGGGAGGAAGACGTGCAAGTGAAGTCATGGACAGCAACTTTTAGCCCAGGTAAAGCGTGATCAACGATAACTCATTTTTGTTGGCGGACGTTTTATATTTACTTTTTTATTTGTTATTTTAGGTTCTGGCAAAAACACTCTTTTAGAGGAGCTCAAGGACAACGAACGTGAAAACCTCCGTTTGATCGCTGAAAAGGTAAAAGTGGTAGTAAACAGTTAACTCAAGCAGTTAAATCTGTTTTTTTTTTTTTTTGGTAAAAATGGTTTTTCTTCACCCATTTGTACTTTGCTTGAATGCATTTTTTGTAGGCAGATTTTATTTTAAGGAAACAAAGATCTTGTTCTGTATAAAGTCGTCAAATCGAACCGGATTCCTTCCTCATTACCAAAGGAATGACAAGTGCTTTGTTCAATTCTAGGTCAAAGAACTTGGCGGAGTGCCCCTGATGACAAAAGCTTCGGATATGTCGCACACAATTCCCGACGAAAAGGTACGATAGTTAAAGAAACTACTTTTCTTCTTTTCAATTTTTTGATATCGCCTTTCCCGCTCACAATGGTTGTTTATTTGTAGGTCGTGATCACCTATGTCGCCTATCTGTGCGCGCGGCTATTGGATCTTAGGGAGGAAACTAAGGCTGCGCGTTGCATACAGATGGCTTGGAGACGATTTCGACTTAACAAGCAATTGGAACGGAAAAAGGTTTGTTATACTATTATCCGCGCAAATATCCTAATTCCTGTGTATTGATCGGACCCGACAAGTCGGAGCTCTAAGCCATACAGCAAGCCACTGTTAGTTGTGAGAAAAAAAAAAGGTTATGAATAAATTCACTTTAGGTTTTATTATTATTCTTGATCAGTCCGTTGCTTAAGAAATTCAAAGGAAGGAGAGATCCAACGTTATTGGGAGATTACCGCCTCGCCGTTTCAGACTTAATCAGCATCGAGAAAATAATCTATGTCGGGAGACTTCCCTCAAGCTGGTGAGGTCTTAAATGCTCTTGTTACCGAACTACAGGAGGAGCAATGGCTTGTACGCACTTGCCTCTTTTCTGTGGCAATAGGGGTATATATACACACAGGCTAGGAGACGCACGATGAAAACCACTTTCTCCTCGCTTTGTGTAATGAATGTTCAAGCTCTATTTTTGTTCCTTTCCTTTCAGAACGTCTCCAAGATCGTTGTTTCTCTTCAGGTAGGTAAATGTTATGATAAGATGCCGCTCCAGGATTTTTCTTTATCCATGCATCACAGACTAAGAGAAGACTCCAGTTTTTCTTAAAGATAGGAAAGGGAGAAAAATAAGTAGAGCATTGTCTCCCTGGTGGCTTAGGTGTAGCGACTACTCCCTTATGTCTGTTCCCTCGCGCAATCCGTGTTTGTTAGGACATGCACTTTCCATCACTCTCACAACTACTTAATTCATTTTTCTTTTTGTTGTTGAATTCTTCTCTTTCAGGCACGTGCTAGAGCTGCGTTAGCACGCCGTAGATTTCGAGCCATGAAACAATCCGCTGTCGTTATTCAGTCTGTTTACCGTAGTTACATGGTTCGTAAACAGCTTCGCGTTCGCCACCAGGCCGCCCAGTGTATTCAGACTCACTACCTGGCCTTAAAGGAAGGACGAGAAGTCTTGAGCTGGTACGCAAACCTTCGACAGACGGTTGTTCGACTTCAAACTGTTGTCTTGCGCAATCAGAGGAAGATGCGTGTTAAAAGGAATTTGGCTGCTACAGTGATACAGGCTGCTTGGAGAGGATACGCTGTGAGAAGATGGCTTGACGAGCAGTGTGCCGCTTGTGTTAAGATTCAAGCACTGGTCAGAAGTGTCTTGGAACAGAGAAGGTTTTTACAGGTTAAAAACGCTACTGTATTGATCCAAAAGACCTACAGAGCGACATTGTTGGGAAGAAAAGAAAGGCAGCGCTTCCTTCATCTTAGGAAATGCGCAGTTACGCTACAGTCGTGCTACAGAGGCCAGCGTGATCGACGACTCGTGAAGCAAATTCGTGCGGCCGTCAAGATTCAAAGCCTCGTTCGTGCGTGGCGAATGCACTCTAAGTTTCTGCGTCTCAAACGAGTTACTACCAAGATACAAGCTTGCGCTAGAAGGCATCAAGCACAGAGGAGGTTTGCCGAGGTTAAAGACGCTGTGCGAGTTCTACAGGTGTATTTCAGAGCTTTTCTTCTAGGCCGACGGCAGAAGATAGAGTACGATACTCAGAGGGCCGCCTGTGTCAAGATTCAGTCACTGGTGAGATGTCAGATTGAAAGAAGAGTTTTCTTACAAAAGAGACAAGCGGCGGTCAGATTGCAGTCCTTTACTAGAATGTCTCTGACGCGGAAGAGATACCAGAGACTTTACACAGCAACGTTGTTGATCCAAAGAAGGTTTAAGGAATTGCTTTGCGCGAGAAACGCTCAGAGAAACTTTCAACTCATGAAACTATCCGCTATAAAGATCCAGTCGTGTTATCGAGGCTACAGATGTCGTGAGCAGTTTGCACTAATTAAACAGGCCACCATTATGGTTCAATCCCATGTGCGTTGTTTCTTAAGCAGAAAAAAGTTCTTGGCTTTAAAACGTGCTTCAACTATCATCCAAACTCGCTATCGTGCCTTACTGCTTGGACGTCAACATAGGCAAAAATACCAGCACACCCATCATGCCATTGTTCGACTACAGGCAATAGTCAGAGGGAGGCTTGCGCGTGAAAATCTACTCAAGCAGCAAAGATCAGCAGTGGTGATTCAAGCGATGTACCGGCAGTACTCCGCCGGAAAAAGATATCGTCAGCTGAAGAGCTCAACCGTGGCGATGCAGCGGCGTTTCCGCTCCGTCTTGCTGACGCATGAACACGTGTCGCGTTACCAGCAGATGCGAACATCCGCCCAGTTTATTCAAGCATGCTACAAAGGGCATCTCGCAAGAAAGTTCTACAAGATGCTAAAAGCTACAGTTGTGTTGCAGTCTGCAGTTCGTGGTTGGCGAGTAAGAAAGAATATCAAACAGCAGAATATGGCTGCATTAGCGATCCAGGGATTCTATAGATGCCATGTATACCGTAAGAAGTACTTGGCAATAAGAAAGGCTACTATTGTTTTGCAGAATCAGTATCGTTTGGTTTCTTTGGGACGTAAAACCCGCTGTGATTTCCAGCGAGTTAGGCATGCGGCGATAAAAATCCAGTCATCATTTCGTGGCTACCAAGTAAGGAAGCAAGTTCTACTTCTCACAAGTGCGAGGAAAATACAGGCATTTTATCGAGGTTATGTCGCTCGAAAATCCTACAACATTTCTCGCAATTCCATCATTATAGCTCAGGGAGTTGTACGTGGTCATTTGGCGCGGAAACATTACTCCAGTCTCAGAAATGCCACTATCATGCTCCAGAGACGGTATCGTGCCCGCGTGATTGGCATGCAGCAGTACTTACATTATCACGTGCAGCGTGGTGCATGCATTCTCTTACAAGCAGCGGTGCGTGGTTACGTGTATCGTAAACGGTACCAAGAGAGGAGAAACGCAGCAATAATCTTTCAACAGAGGTACAGGGCTATGACGGCGTGCAGAAATCAGCATACTCGCTTCCAAGCTGTGAAAACCGCTGCCATTTGTATCCAGTCCTGTGTGCGTGGTTGGATTGACCGAAAACGCGTAACCGAACTTCGAGCGGTGCGCGCTATTCAGGCTACGTTCAGGATGTACAAAGTCAGGAAGGAGTACCTCGCCTTGAGGAGAGCTGTGGTGCAAATGCAGGCTCAAACACGCATGATCCAACAGCGACGACAATTCAACAGTCTCAAGAAGGCGGCGCTTATTGTCCAGCGGAGGTTCAGAGCGACAGTCCTTTGCAAGCATGACCAGTTGGTGTATCACTTCATCCGGGGTGCGGTTATTACAATTCAAATGGTTTTCAGGGGGTACTTGGTGCGAAAGAGACTGCGTAGAATGAATGAGGCCGCTGTTAAGATTCAAGCTTACACTCGTAGGCTCCTGGCGAGGAAGAAATATCAAGCTACCAAGAAAGCTACACTCGTTTTACAACTAAGATGCCGTGCCTGGTTGCTTGGGCGAGCGGTGGCCCGTAACTACAATGCATGGAAGTCTACTGCGCTTGTAATCCAAGCAAGTTATCGAAGGTACAAGAAACGCATGGAAATGAAACGCAATCAAGCAGCTACCAAAATCCAATGCGCTTTCCGCTGTCATGCTTGTCGCTTTAAATTTCTGTCGCAGAAATCTGCTGCGGTCGTCATCCAGGCAGCTTTTAGGTGCTATATTACTCGACGATTCTATCTGAATCTCCGCTGCGCTTCAACAGTTATTCAGCAACGGTACCGAGCAGTCAAAAAGATGAAGGACGTGCGTCAGCATTATATTGCACAGCGGAAAGCTTTTATAGCGCTGCAGGCCAGAGTTAAGGGGTGGCTTTGTAGACGACAGTATAACTCGATCAGGGCAGCGGCCATCGCTATTCAGACGCGCCATCGAGCTTGCATCAAGGCCCGTGAACACAGAAAAGACTTCTCAGAGTTAAAGAATGCTACTATCATTTTGCAATCCTACTGGAGAATGGTCTGGGCACGCAGAAACTATGAAAAACTCAGAGACGTGGTGATTAAAATACAATCAGTGGTACGCATGAGGAAGGAAGCAGTGTTTTACGGAAAACTCAGGAATGCCACCTTGACGTTGCAGAAGAGATGCAGAGCTAATCAACTTTGCAAACAACAGCTTGAGCGCTACCAAACCATGCGTAAAAGCGCTATTTCAATACAGTCACAGTTCCGTGGCTTCAAAGCAAGAAAATGCGTTCAAAAGATGGTAGCTGAGAAGCAAAGACGTCAACAAACAGCATTCAAGATTCAGCGGTATTATCGAGGATATCGCCTTATGAAGGAAACCTACTTTGCCTATCACATGACTCGCGGCGCAATTATTACCTTGCAGGCGGCATGGCGCATGTATGCAGCACGAACATTCGTCCGGAAGCTTCGAGCTGTTATCACGATGCAGGCTGTATGCCGTGGGAAAATTCAGCGGCAAAAGTTCCTGACGATAAGAAAAAGGATTTGCAAAGTTCAAGCCACAGTACGTCGTAATCAAGCCAGAACAAGACTTGAGAGAACGCGAAAAGCGGTTGTTGCAATTCAGCAGTGGTACAGAGCTCAAATAGTCATGAAGAAAACCTATAAAGAGTATCATGATCTCAGGGATGCTACAGTCTTGATCCAGTCTCATTTCAGACGTCATAGTCAGCGACAGGCTTATCTTTATGAAAAGCAAATGGTAGTCCTTACACAATCTCTATTGCGGATGCGTCTCGAAAGGAATCGATTTCTTCAAAAGCGTGCGGCGGCCATCGTAATTCAACGTCACTATCGCTTGTGGGTCTTTGGGAAGCAGATTCGCCATAGATACCTAATGATGCTTTCTGCAATTATCACGATGCAGGTATTACTAAAATGCCATGTCTTTCTCGGGATATGTCGTTTCGAGTCTGTTTAATTGTAGTAATGCGTACAAAATTATGCGTTGAGGTCTCGTAAACAGATATTTTCGTTAACAGTCTCCAGAGTGTAAACGTTCCTAAAAGGGTTACCATCGTTCCCCTGAGGAAAGACTTCAAAGCCCAAATTTGTGGGTGTTACAGGCCTTAATGATTCGCGTGGACATAATCTAAGGGCGTTTACCATGAATCATAACTGACTGGCCAGACCAGTTCAGTCGCAAAGAGAATAATATCACATTAATCAGAAAATGTCTAACTAGTGGTCTTTTATCAATGCTGCGTTCTGATTGGCTGAGCTACTACTAGGCTGTATGTTATAGCCCACTAGTAGCGAAAAGGGCGGGCTTTTTGGCGGCAAAAAGGATTAAAGTCTAGCTATAACTTGAAGCTAAAAGTTTTTCATTCTTGATATTTTTGACCAACTAGTTGGATTTTACTAAAACAATTATTCCTCTCGCCCTCATTGCCTCTGAGTCAATACCCCATTCGGCCTTCGGCCTCATGGGCTATTGACTCGGAACCCATTGCAATTGTTAATTTTTAAAGAAAATTCTTGTAAAAGCCTTATTTCATTTCCAAAATGACTAGAAAGGTCCAGCTGGCGATTCCTGACTTTTTGTAAAGTGCCCTTAAACTTAATTGGTTTTGAGAAGAAAAGGACGTAGGTTGTCATCAGCTTTTGAGTTATTCTAACTTTCAAACGTGTTAAGATCAAAAACGTTGGATAACTTCAATACTGATATCCAATCTTAGCTTGTTTCAGGCCGGTCCATTTTTGCTAGGGAAAAAACGACTTCGTTATATGTCATTAGTCATTCTTCTTGTCGTTTTCATATGATCGCATTATACAATTATCTTCGCACGTGTCATCATCATCTCAGTTATCGATTTAATCCAATGTGCCTTACCCTGGAGCCGATTGGGTCTCTTACCCCCGCCCCCCTCCCCCAATCGGCGTCAGGTGAACGGTGCTTTGGTTCATCTGAAGTTTTTTCTTTTCTTTTTTTGCTCTTGTACTTTACAGAGCTTTTTCCGAGGTTGGAAAACAAGACGTGAATTAACCAGACTAAAATCCGCCGTACTCATCCAATCCAACATTCGAGGATGGATGGAGAGACGAAAATATCACCACACAAGAGAGCTCGTCATCGGCTTGCAGGCTACAACAAGAGCGTGGCTTTGTCAGAAAAATTATCGTCAACTCAAAGACGCTACGGTTCTTCTTCAAAGAAGAGTTCGCGGAAACAACGCTGCTACAAATGCCAGGCAAGAATATCTGGAAACAAAGCGCGCAGCCGTTGCACTTCAATCCTTTTATCGCGGATGGCAGGTTCGCCGTTACGTCGTTAAGCTTAAAGCGGTGATTCTGATCCAGTGCTGGTTCCGCGCCACTACTGCAGCAAGAAAGGCTAGGGAAGAATACAAAGCGTTCAAAGAGGCTTCCCTTGTTTTGCAAGCCGCTTACCGCGGATACTGTTGGCGGATGTTCACTCGTCAGCTACGTGCAGCTCGCACTATCCAGGCTGTGGTCAGAGGATTCCTCATCAGAAGAAGGATTGAAGTAAGAATTAAATCTGCGTAGTGTGGGGATGTGATTATATCTCACTGACTTGTATTAAGTGCTTCAGTTGAATTCGGCGGCTTGGAATCTTTCATAAACAAATTAAAATAAACTGCTTTTTCTGGGCTTTCTTAACCCTAGATGTCGCGCAGCAGTTGCTTAGCGCCTTTTAATATTTGATCTTTCACAAGGATTTATACGTCAGAAAATAAAAGTTTGCCTTTCATGGAAACATGCATCAAACATAAGATGACATCGGTCCTTCTCGTGGTTGCCACAGATAAGTGCGAGAAAATCTGCATTAAAAAAACATAAAAACAAAAAAAAACAGAGAAATTGAAAACACGGATCTGTTTTTCAGCCAAAAAGTCGGGTCACTGTACGTCGTGTTTTGTTGGAATTTTATTGAAAAGCACTTTTCTATACTGAACTGGTCGTAAAAATAATACAGGTGCTGTTTCTGAGCCATGTATTTGCACTAATATCTAAAAAAAAACATAAAAACAAAAAAAACAGAGAAATTGAAAACACGGATCTGTTTTTCAGCCAAAAAGTCGGGTCACTGTACGTCGTGTTTTGTTGGAATTTTATTGAAAAGCACTTTTCTATACTGAACTGGTCGTAGAAATAATACAGGTGCTGTTTCTGAGCCATGTATTTGCACTAATATCTAAAAAAAAACCCAATGATTTTTTCCGTCCTAGCAACAAAAAGCAGAGCGTCTGATTCATTTGAAACAGTTTGCTTCAGCCGTGTACCATCATATGAGTGCCATGAAAATCCAGCGGTGTTACCGCAGATCACGTGCTATGGCTTTGGCAAAGGCCCGGATGGATTCTGTGCTTCTTATACAGGTATATACATGATATACGTGTCACATTGTATGTTTGTTTTTGCTATTTAATTAGTGGATTACACAAAATTTTCTTAGCATGATGAGTTTATAAACTGAGAGTATCTTCTCATTTGCTGGGTTGGTAAAATTGGGTTCTTTCGTAATGGTATGGTCCAATAAATCTTTTCTTCTTTGGGCCAAGTTTTTTCCATTGTCTTTCCAACAATTGAATTAGAACTTTTCAGATGTATCTTTCCACAACAAAAGTTTGTTAGGGTTATAAAGGAAAAACTCTGGATAGATATTTCACTGCTTATTCAGTTGAAAAACTCTCCTGCATAAACACTCAGCGACCCAACTTGATTTCAAGGAGAAAGATCTGCTACAAAGCGAAGTCAAATCAGGTGAATCGACGGAGTGGAAAAAATACATCACCTAAACGATAGCCTTTGCATATTTTGGAAGCTTCCCAAAACTGAAGTGAATGAACTCTTCTACTTTCCAATCAGAATTTCCCGTTTCCTGTGTAAATGGTATACGGTAGCCTCGGTGACTTTCTGTTCTGAGATTGTGACGTCATCCGACCTTGAATTTGAGCTCTCAGCGTTGTTTAAAGGCGCTGACTGCGTCGACCACTGAGCCAACTTGCTTTCTTAGTACTGTATAACTATTATGGGTCGAGATTCTCTCTACAAATTTTAAACGTTGATCGTGTTCTATCCAAACAGTATTGGTGGCAGGGTGTTATGGAACGAAAGCGATTTGTTAAGCTCCGCGCAACTGCTGTCTTCCTCCAAAGAGCAACTCGAAGGATACTGGAGATTAAAAATAGAAATGCTGCTAAGATCCAGGCCCTAGTCCGAGGTGCTATAACCAGGAAACACTTGAAAAAAATCCATCAGTCTGCGCTACAAATTCAGGTCAGTGGGAAACAGGGTTTGGTTATAAGTCCCGAAACTTTCCTTCTTATGATCATGTGATCGTATTTTTGAGATGTGTTAGTGATTTAACATCGCGCAATAACAATAGACCGGCTAAGAAGATTTGAATTCTCTGGAAATGTGCAATACATTATTTTGCAGATCCAAAGAAGCCAACGACCGAAAAAAACGAAATTGACCGACAGATAGAATGATTGAGTATGCACTGAAAAGCTTGATTCGCGATAATTCAGTGGAAACTGTTACGTATTCCCTTGGCAGGTGAAATAAAAAGTATAAAAAAAATCGCCCGTTCCTTCGGTCGAGTGCAGAGTCGATAAGCACGAAAATAAAGGGAGTCATTAACTTAACTGAAATTGTTGTCTATCTTCCTCGTCTTTTATGTTTCTCATTTTGTAAATCATATTAAGGTTGCACACACAAGTGACGCAGATAAAAATGACAAAGTCTTACTGCACTTTTCAAAAACACGTTCTGAAGTTCAAAAGCCGCCTTCACAATTGCGTTTTTTGCTACCGTCAATCATAGTGACGATCTCAAGCAATGAACCTTGAAACACAAAAACACACAAAACGGATTTAAATCCACAAATCACAAACCATGACTTTTTGAACCCGTTGAAGTAAATTTTGTTTCCTAAGAGGTCCGCTAGGATGATTGACGGCAGTGAAGAACGCAAAAGTCAGTTGGCTTTTGTACTTCCAGATTCGCGTGGTTTTGAAAAGCGCAGTAAAAATGTCTTTTCGGATCTCTAGGCCCTCTGGCGTGGTTACCGAGTCAGAGTGGGAGTGTCCTCTCTCAAGGTAAAAAGAGCGCGCAAGCGCATCAAGTCTGCCAATGCTGCAGCAACGGAGTCAATGAAGCTTTGTAACCGCACAAGATCTGCCCTGGACTTTCTGCTTCAATGTAAGAATATCAGCAGGATTGTGGGGTCGCTTGTTAATCTCGGTGAGTGAACTCTAATATAGCGCTTTGATCCTCTACACTCAAACTAAGTCCAAATGTAGGATTGCGGTAAGACTAGTATTCCTGGAAACATATAGCCCGCATTTGGATACCACAGAAAAACGGCAAGCGCTCGCGTGTCGTGAAGGGAGTCGAAAACTGGACGGTAGCAAGTAATGTGAAGTGAATGTTATTAATTTTATTATACACCTATCAATGTAAATCCCGTGGGGGGGGGGGGGGGGGGAGTGCGGGCAAGGGGAGGGGATTTGATGCCTGGGACTATCCCCGCTGTCGGGCTTTTGATCGTGTGAAGCGACCCCGGGGTCGGGACATTTGACTTTGACCGACAGAAGCCTGGTATCAATTCAGAAGCAGTTACCAAGTCCGTCCCTCGAGGCTTCCTGAAAGTCACGTTGTTGGAGAAAGGTATGAAGTTTTCATTTGCTTTAATCGCTATAATCCGATACTTTAAACTGTCATCTAAACAGATAATGTCTATTTTATCTTCAAGTTCCCATCTGATTGTAAAACTCGATTGAAATCGAATTCCCCCATGAAAGTCAGAGGATTTTTTATGGGTCACTGATCCGACCTGTTCCGACATGTTGAGCAGATGTTATAAAGCATTTTACGTTTTATTAATATTATATAGCATGGTCAATCTTCCTGGAGTGATTTTGTTGTTCAAGATAAGATATGCTAGTGGAGAGAGAAAATACTTAATTACAGCGAGTAATTTAATGGAGCTTCCGTTAACCGTAAATAAAAGTAGTGACAACGTGTTTGAAATGTTCTTTTATTCGTTTTATATAGTATTATAGCATTGTTTGTTCAGATTTTTCCCTTGGGGTGGGGGCTTTTTTGACACTTTGATTGACCTTTCGTCTCCCACCCTGGGGAATTTGATCGAAAAATTTTAAAATTTGTCAAATCCCCACCCCTTGCCCGCACTCCCCCCCCCCCCCCCCCACGGGGTTTACATTGATAGGTGCATTACTTCTAATAATAATAGTCCTTTTAATCCGAATTTGATGCTACATCGGGAAACGAACAAAAAGTAGATGAGCAGTCTTCATTAAAGAAAAAGTTACACCACTGGTAAATGTTGTTTCACAGTGAGAGAAACTGGGGAACTTCTCTTCATGTGAAACTACAAAAATAAGGAATACGAATAATGCTCGTTTAATTATTCTGTCGTTTCTAAGAGAACTGTAAGGTCTCAAGTTGAATTGTTCTGTTCAATGAATGCATCGCTAAAGTGAACTTTATTTTTTCGCCCTCAGAGGTCGTTACTCGTCTATCTGAGGTTTGCTGTCAACAGGTTGTTGATGATGGAGCGCTCCCTGTTATTTTTAAAGTTCTCAAGAAATGTAATCGTAGTCTGCCACACTTGGAAGTCATCAAGTATTCGGTGTTAATACTCTACAATGTTGTAAAGGTAGGAAAAGTTGTCTTTGTCATGTTGAGTTATTTCCTCTCTTCACACTGCACAATACTGGAATAAAAAAATGTCTTCAAACCAGCGCCCATTTGTTATAGAGGTTCTTGCTTGTCGCGGATATTTTACTTTGACGTGGATTAGCTCTTTTCCCACTCGTTGACATAGTTGAAATGGTAAAGAAAAAATTTTTCCACCTACTTATGTTTTAAATGGTGGGGATCACACCAATGATTCGAGAGAGACCATGACTACCGCTTTAATTTCTTCCCGGGTGCCGAGATTGGTCAAGGCAAACAAAAAAGAAGTGCCACAATGCGCCAGAATTGTATTGTCAATAGAAAGTTAAAAGGGCAAAAGGTTGGATCTTGATAAGTAAGGTCGTTAGTTCGGGGTGGAAATTGACTCACCTTAATTATTTTTTTATGAATTAATATATTTGTTTATCATTTCCTTAGTATTCATCCCTGTACCGTGCAGTTTATGAGGAACAACATTCTATTGACACTTTGGTTCATTTGCTGGTGAATCTCAGGGACAAGAGTTTTATTTTCTCTAAAACCTGCTGCCTTCTCGTCGTGCTTTGCAGCGACTCGTCCATTGTCCAGGACATTCGCAACATGCAGAAAATAACTGAAGATATCAAAGGTGTCCACAGCATAACTGAACGAAACCACAAACTTGAAACAAAGCGGAACGTGATGAAATCCAAAGTAGACAAGACCATGAACCAGTTACCCCCACCAACTCCTTGTAAACACACTCCGTTCAAAGGGAAGAAATCCCATAAGGTCAAATGGCAGAATCGACTAGACCTAGTCCTAGATCCTTTGGAAGCTGTGAGACTACTCGTGCGGAAACTGGATCTAGTTAAGACTGATGAATGACGCAATCATTTGAAGTTACATACGTTAGTTCGTTACTTGAATGGACAGCTTTAAATATTCTTCGTTCATTTTTATATTATACATTTTACACGGTATTATTTTTACTATTAACTTCTTACAAACACCATCTGTTTTACTTCATATTCGAACATGAAAGATGGTGATGTATATACGCAAAGGAAAAGTTTCATTAAGAATTTTTGTCATTTTATTAAAACGCGGAAGGTATTTAGTGTAGATAAGAACAAGAGCAAGTTGTAATGGCCGTGAGAAATTACTCTAAATGACCTCCTCAAGTACAGTGAAATAGTCAAACACGGAAAAACTCTCGTAAAATATTGTATAACCGTATTGTTTTTAGCATTTAACGTCAAAAAAGGCCCTTTTACTGAGGTCGGTTCTTTCAACTGCAACCACAGCAATCCACCATGTAGCATAATTTTAGTTAGAAAAAGGTATTCCAAGACGGGACTGGCATAAACCGTTTGTGTACCGTACAAAACAAAGGGAAAGTAAATTTTAAGACAGAATGTCTTTCCAAAACAAGGTCGTGAAAGGTTCTTTGCTTTGTCCTTCGTGTTCCAAAAGTAAACTTAATTCCCGCCAGGGTACCCAGTCAATTGGGGATCAAAGACGAGGGAGCAACATGAGAAAGACCCTGGGAATAAGGTTGTTTCTCTTTCTCATAAATGGGGCGAGAGAATAGAGGATGACACGCAGGAGGAAAGCGCGCGTGTTCCTCCCTCGCGGCGATTGTCAGCACTTTGGCCCGAAATATCTCATTGACCATTTTCACGAAGATCACAATGCGCCTTGTATACCCCCAAAATTTACATAACCATTCTTACCAATTTATTTCAATCGTCCCAAACGAAATCGAAGATAATAGTTGTGCATAATTTTGGCGGGTAAACAAGGTGCATTATGGCCTCGTTGAAAATGGTGAATACGCCTGTTACACTAATCTGCGTTGCAGACGCTCTAAACCTTCTGTTTATATACAAATGGTTTAGACAATACGTGGGCCGGCTGCAACGCACGCTACTGTTACGCAGGCCAGACTCGATCCGAAGCCAGGAACTTTGAAACCGCGCAATAACCCGGCGAATGAAATGATATAGCAGCTTCGCCAGGCTTTCAGATAGTATGGGCGTCGCATAAAAAAAAACAGTGTTCGCTTACAACAACTTTGCTATTTTTGCACGACTGCGACGTAAAAATACCTAGTTTCGCGTTTTACGGCGAACATAAACAAGCAGCAAGGAAATTATATTTCTCTTTCTGAACCGGGTTATAGTCCCTTGGAATTCAACTTCTGGAGGGTTTGCCTAAATTTGACGCAGAAAGTGGGCAGGAATAATTGCGATATAGACTGATAGAACGCAAATTCACTCTTAAAGCTACGTTCTCGTTTCCCACGTCGCGTCATTGGACGGCGTTTACCGCAAAAGGCAAACGTCAGACTCGAGTTGAAAATCTCTCAGAATAGAAAATAAGCAATAAAAACAGTTCCGAACGATTCCTAGGGTTAAAACTCGCATAAAACTACTTATTTTTGTGTAGAAGCGATAAGGAGTAAACGGAAAATAAGGGAAAAACTTGGTCACGTGGTACAAATTCACGTCTGCCGTTTGGCGTAAACGTGAAACTTTCTCTCTATTATCTCCTAACATCCCACACTCCCGATTTTCGCTCATCTCCAGCAACCCACTTGTCCTTGCTCCCCGGACAGTCTTGGCAAAACGTGTGGAGGAAGCAGACATTAGGTCACGTGTATAGCTGATTCAATAAAGGTTGCTTTGGGCATTGGTAATTGGGCACCGGGATTTATTGTTTTATGGTCATTCAAGCAAATCATTGTATTGTTCTGTATGCGCAAACGCCCAATGCCAAATTACCAATGACCACTTGCCAAAGCAACCTTCATTGAATTAGGTATAATTCACTCTCCTCTCAACTGACTTGTCCCCAGTCGTCTCTCACTATCTCTCTCTAGCGGCGCGCGGGGTGTGATGGGAAGGAGGAAAGCGAGGGAGAGACTCTTCCTCCCTTTTTCCTTCCCATCATCCCCTGCTCCCGCCACGCGCGTTACGCGAAGACGACTGGGAACGAGTCCGCTCCTCTCATAGTTATTAATATGCGAGGAGTCGAATTTGCACAAGATGATGACTGCAGCCTCCATGCTTCAAGATAGTTGAAAAAGTAGCGGATCGAGAAAACTAGCACGCCCATCTTCTCCGTTTCGCGTGCCTTTATTTTCGGCTGTCCTTACTATCTAGGAGCCTGCAAAAGTTTATGTAGATTGCAACGTTCCTGGAGAAAAGGACAAGAGACTGACAAACGGTTGGAACGTTTACAGATGTCACTGTGATACTGTTCATATTTTTGAAAGTACAAGCACAGCACTGAAAAAAAAACACTCCTTTTCTCCATAATCTATCTTTCTCCTTGATTCTCATTATTCGGTAATTCGTTTTCTTCTTGACCACAGCTAACAGGTCACCGTTAGTCTTAATAGTTATTCTATAATCTTTCTCGTATGAAGGTAGCCCATAACAGCCAGGCATCTCCGGTTTGGCTATGTCTTCTTGGATTTCTTCGTTTTCGATTTATTCTTGGATACTTTACTGGCCGTTTTGTCTTCTTTTTCGCAGCTTGTTTTCAGTTTCTTTGTCGATTTATCCTTCTTTGGTTCCTGCCAAGAGCCAAAATGAAAACAGCGCGAAATTGTACCATTATACAAATTAAGGGAAAATGCCCGAACTTTCGGGTGTGCAAATAATATACTTGCTAGAGTCACCGGTGCTGGAGTAGACTTCAACAAAAACTGAAAAGCAGGGAAAGCGTTAAGTGAGATTTCAGTAATTATTTTTTATAGATTCCTGACTGTAGTCACGAACATACAATGTCAGAGCACTGGAGATTTCTCTAGGAGTATTAATCGCAGGCGAATTTGGTGTCTTAGTCGGGTATTTTCAAGATAGTTTTTTTCTAAGCGGTTCACTTGCCATGGCTCTTAAAATGCCACCTGACAAAAAAGTCGAGAATGCACTTAAGAGTTAATGCTGCCCCTACTTTTTACCTTTATCGTCCTTTTAACAGTATCCTGGTTTTTTGTTTCATAAACCTCATCTTCCTCTGTTGAGAACAATAAACGATTGATTAGAACTATTTTTACGTAACAGTCGCCACATCAAATGTTAAGCACTCTTAGATTCACGTTTACGACAAACGGCAAACGTCAATTTGTATTGCGCATGACTACGGACGAGAAGGAGTCACAAGCTTGAGCTCTGGGGTTCGAGAATGACACTGTCTTTGATTCACTAAAACTACTTTTGCGCGCTACACATACCAGTGCATTGAGAAGCCAATTTATACCGAAACGCGTGGTCATTCTTCGTTTATATTATACAGTTACCAGATCTCGCGGCAGAATGAAATTCTGGCTCCGACACAGTAACCGGGGTGAACTCGTGCCAGTATGACTCAGCCGAAATAAGATTTTCTGGTGGTAACAGGTAAACGAATACAGAGCCATGAGAGAGAGCCGGAGGGGACTTGCACTGCTAGAAAAGTGCCCAGGTGTCATGTAAACAACCCCTTTAGACTTGGAAACGTTCTCGTGCAACTTGTCACGCAACGGAAAAAATAAAACAACACTAAACCTTCCGATGAGAATTCTCCTCCAGAATCTTCTTCATCTTCTGTCTTTTTTCTTTTTGCTCCTTCTTCCAATTCATTTTCTGAATCAGATTCAAGGTCAGATGGAACCCACATTTCTTCATCTGATTTATCATCTTTAGCCCTCTGTTGCTCGCGATCTACAAAATTGATATCATTATTTTGGAGAAAAAAATCCCCTAAAAGCGAACCTTGTTCGACTTTTAAACGATTCTATTTTATATATCATCAGGGTTTGTATTTAACCATTTGCCAGTCAATTTTCTCCACAAATTCATAGAATGGCAATGATGTGAACAATAACAACAAAAAATATGTCTGAATGCACACAGCAATTTTACCTGAAAATACAAGACAATAGATACTTTCCAAAAGTAATTTAAATGCCAAAGAAGAGATAGATATCGGGCCACTCCATACAGTAATATTGTGTTTGTTCCGAATGGACTTCCAAGTCTGTTTGTCTGAAAACCTGAAATGACCTGTCCCATCCCTGCAAAAATTGGCCGCATTGAAGTGGGAATGGGACACGCAAAGCTTTCTGGGGTTCTGACCCCATTTTTTGACAAAGACGGAAGGTATTTCTTGATTGGGCATTGCCCTCACAGGCAGCCAAATAATGAGGCATTAACAAATCTAGTCTACTAATTACATTGTCATTCTTACATCAGAAAATTGCACTATTGAAGATGCTTTAAGACTTCATACTCACGCTTTTCCAATGCTCTCAAGAAACGCTTTCCAGTAACATGTGTTTGAATATGATGAGGCGTATTATTGATAAACTTTTTGGTAAGTTCACAATAAAGCTGACTCCTAAAAAAATTAATAAAAAAATGAACAACCTCAGGACAAGTGTCTGAACCTCACCCACATTTGATCCACACCTGGATCACATGTCACATCATTGGTACATTTGTGATGCAACTGGTGTCTCTTAAAAACAGAGGTTTCAAAAGAGATCTCTTAAGTTTTCATGTAAACTACCTTCAAATTATGAACTTAAACTCCCGGTTTCACAAATCAAAAAGGTGGCTTTTGAAAAATCAGAGAAAATATATTTCCCAAGGAGCAAGCACACCATAGGTTTCCCAGCAATTTTCCCAAATGAAACTGTCAAACTTGAAAACTTATGGCAGACATTTTGATTGTAGTCCCCTTCCTTTCTTGTTAATACTTAGCCAAAAGGAGTTTTTAACAGTTTCTATGTACTATCATGGTAACTTTTAGCACTTGACCATGCCATTCTTGGTAGATTCCTGTTGATTCTGACACTTTGCTCACAATTTTAATTCACACTGAATGTTAGAGACACAGCCCCTTTAATCTGTGAAACATACCAGTTTTTTCTGATGGCAGAGGAATATGGAAACCAAATTTTGCACAGACTTACCACTTGAATTGGCAGCCTTTCAATCTACATTGTGAGTGTAAGTTAACTAAATTTATCTTAATATTATTACATCCTTGTAAATACAAGCCTGATTCTCAGACGTCTGAGGTTGTTTGCAGCCCCTTCACTTCCTTTGCAAATAACAAAAGCCTTCGATTGAACTGAGTTTTGACAAGCATTCCACTTTATCATTCTTTTCCTCAGAATCAAGAAACACTAAGTAAGTCATGATTTGGTTCAGTTTTAAACAAAAAAAGCCATGAATCTGGTGGAAGAAAAGCCTCTTTGCTTCAAAGTATTATGATGAACTTGCCTAACTTAGTTTCTCACAAACCTAGAGCTCATTTAAAGTACAGTTGAACCTCTCCAAAACAGCCACCTTTAGGAGAGAAGAAAGTCACCGTTGTAGAGAGGTGGCCATTGTAGAGACGTATAAACAAGAGTCAATGTATGGACTTTCTGCCAAAAAAAGTGGTCGTTGTAGAGAGGTGGCTGTTTAGTGGTAACCTGATTCTCAGACGTCTGGGGTCGTTCGTGGTCCCCTCACTTCCCTCCCTGGAGAGAGGAAAGCGAAGGGACCGTGAACGACCTTGAACCTCTGAGAATCAGGCTAGTTTAGTGGAGGCTCAACTGTAATTTTGATCAAAGGTAATAAAGGATACATACGGTACCTATTTTTCCTACTTGGTGCTAAAAATTCCTTATATTCTTCAAATCCAGGAGATGTATTTGGAACATCTTTGACCAGTCGTTGATATTTTTTCCCTCTTGTATAGTTTTCAAGGTCTGATATTCTAGCTGGCAATTCATGTCCTGTAAGCTTACACTTCACCTACAAAGGATTAGGAGAGTGGATTTATCACAGTTAGCTGAAAAAATTAAATGTTATGGTCACTATAACCTTTTTACAATAGTAGAGAACAATAATAGAGCACCAGAGCACTACGAATCCTTTTTACACCAGCCCCTAAGTTGTAAGTGGGTGTCACACTTGGGTGTCCTGTGCCTTTCTCACTTTGCTCTGGGGCAATGAGATGTTATCACGACGAAAGTGCTAATCTTCTTCTTTCCTTTTTCAGTCCTACTGCCCCGACTTACTGCTCCTGGGTCTTCGAATAAATTAATAATAAAGGACCTGTGTGACTCCGTCAGTCAGCTCCGTGCGTCCGTTCCGACGCGTGAAGGACAGCATACGCGTGAAAATCGTAAAATTATTTCAAACGCTATGATACTTTCGTATTTTGCTAAGTACTACTTTTGCCGATGCTTTAGGTACCTTTTCCCTGTTCTGCTCGTCTTTAAAAAGTTCAAAGTGAGGATGATCTGTAAGAAACTTTTTAAGGGACCTTTTGTCCGCCATTTTTGTCATTTGCCTCGAGCTGATAGCGAGGCAAGGTACACTTCACAGGAGGGAGGGGTGGTAATTACAATTTCTAAGTATTTTTATTTTTGTTTTTGCTATTGTTTGTATGTTTGTTTTCTTTTTCCACGCTATGGAAATGTTTTAAAATCAACGAAGAAATCGTTAAGTTTAAAAACTATTCTTATTATCTCATCAGGACATTTAAAATTGTGCGAATGTAATCCCCTTCACTCCCCGACTAAAATATGATTTTGTTCACCGAAAACGATCACCATAGCGAGAAACAATATGGCGGTTAAAAACAGAAATGTAATTGTTTCATAACGTTCTTGTTCGCTTATCCGATGGGAGAAAACCAAGCGATGGATCAACTAAGAGGCAATCATGGCTGATAGTGGAAATTATTCTTTTTCCAGCCACAACCTTCCATCACCTGCAATGAGGCAGTCTTTTAATAGACCGGCGATGATGTTACAGAACAGCAAATTACAGTCACCGGAAAACAGATTTGGTTTATCGCCAAACAAGGCAGCTGAAAGCCAAGACGATAAACCTTTTACAACAAAGGAAGGAGATACTCAAAGGGTGAAATTTGCGCCTCATCCACCATCTTCACCGCGAGCAAACGCTCCTGATTCTAATGTCCATCGCGTTGCGGGGTTAAATTCAAAAGGAGTCAAGAGATCCCGCCACGAATCCCCAAGGAACTCTCCATCTGGGTCAGAAGATGAAAGGAGAATTCATAAACAAGTTAATAATGTGATACTTGATCCTTTGCCCATGAGGCGAGGAAGTACAGGGAGTTTGAATAGTATGGGGTCCAGCGAATCTTTGGGTAGTCCTCGTCAAAGAAATCGAAATCTTAGGGGAGTAGAACCTCTAAGAGATATCGTTTCCGATAAAGATATCACTGGTAACTTTAAATCCTACCAGAATAGAGCAATATCTGACGATTCTGGCAGAAAAATTTTGAAAAATGTGGTCCATCCTATGAGAGTAACACATGACCAAACTGCAAAAGGAGAAAGAAATGTTCAAGAAAGGTTACCTGTGAAAGTGAATTCTGAGCAGACAGTTTCTTTAAACAATAAAACTCCTTCTGAAGATGAGGTCACACTATCATCTTCTAATGACAGTTTGACAAGTGTGAGTGACAGTGAGGAAGATTTAGTAAGTGATAACGACATACCACGAAACAGGAAATTAGAATTAGGGAAACATAGAGATCCTAATTCAACTCTTCCCACCGTTCCTGGTCAGCTCAATGATAGAACTCTTGCATCAAACTCAACTGGTTTGTATGAAAGTATTCATCCACAGAAGGTTGATAATGTGCGGAATAACTCAACCTCAGATTTACGCAATCTCAGTAAGGAACTGGAGAGAGTTGCTACTAATGATGAGAAGTATGGATCAGATACAGACCTGTCTTTCCAATCAACAGGACAGGCCTCAAATCTCTCCACCATGTCCATGTTGCCGCGTGTGTCTGCACGGACAGCACGGACAAGAAGTGGCAACTTTTTAAAAGAGGAAATGGAGCGCTATCTGCCTGACCATCAAATTGGTGTGTTTGTAGCTACCTGGAATATGCATGAAGAAAAGGTTAGTTGTATGTTTAAACAAGTTCCAGTAATTTGTCATAGACATGACTATCTCATATGAAAGACCATGAATTGAACATGGTACATGATTTTTCTTTCTAAAGTCAGTTTATATTAACCCATTCGCTCCTGGAGATTTTGCCGAAAAACGCGTTTTGAAGCTAGTCGAGTGGTTTTCTGGTCACTGTCGTGCTATAAAGGGCTAAAACTTACCAGAAACTGGTTTACAGGTCGTACACTTCGCGGCCTTCTGATCCAGATGCAAAATATCAGCTTGCGAAGTTCGGGCATGCGCAGAAAGCAAAATTTCGAGATAGTTTTTGGGTTTAAAAGTGACACAGCAGTCTTGACTTTTACTTTTCGCTTTCTCTGCTCCCTTCTTTTTTCGCTTTTCTTGCCTCATTTTTTTTTTTCTCTTTCTGGGCATTTAGTAGGCTTCAATTTGGTGGGAAGAGTTTTTAGGAAAGCTTTTAGGATCTTAGGATTAGGTGAAAGGAAAGGTAGGTGGGTAATAGAACAAGATTTTCATGGAGATTTTCAGGTCAATGTCTCGTGGTTTTTTGCTTCTTTCTCCGGTGTCCTTGACTGAATTGTGCTCATTCTGGTATGGTTTGAAAGGTCTCTTCACTCTGCACAAGTTAGCAAAGAAAGTTGTCCTTGACCGTTAAAACTGATGACGTCACAAAGGGTAGAATGGACCTGGATCCGCACGGGCGGTTACTGGCGGTTCAGGGGCGAATGGGTTAATCTTGTGACAAATGAGAAGGCTATCAGTCAATATTCTGTTGATAACATTAGTCAGCTAGGAATAATGACAGGTTAAAAGTGTGCATATTTCAACCTGTTTGGTAGTTGTTGAAAAAGTTTAGGAGCAGTGGTGTAGAGGTGGGTTGTGGGTGTGTCTGACTATGCTATAATAATTTGAAACTATTTGCAGGCACCTGCTAAGATGTGCGATGTTAGCACAATAATAATTATTATTAAATGTAATCATTATAATTAATAATTATTAGAATTATGTTACATAAAGGGCTATAAAATTTCAAATATTCAAATAATAACGCATTTAAAAGCACGCACTTTGTGTGGAAATAAAATCGCCATGTTTAAGAATTGAAAGGTAATGTAGATTAAGTAATTGATGAAAAATCAACATTAAAATTTAATATAAGAGATATGCTTGATTAAAAGAATTGAGATAGAAAGTGTATGTTTGTCCTCCGGTATGCTTTTGCCATATGTCACCAACTAAAGACAACAAGTGATAATGTTGGCTTTTTTATTGTCAGAATAAAAAATGGTATGATTATTTTTCTATCAAAACAAACTTGTAGTCAGCTTTGGTTTAACGAAAACTGTAAAATGAGGTGTTAACTTAAAATGATACAACATAGTCTTTTATTTGTGTTCTCTACAGGAAGTTCCGTTTTACTTGGATGATTTTCTGATACCAGATTCCACTGACTTCCTACAAGATCTTTATGTTATTGGTTTGCAGGAAAGTACATCAATGAGGTAATAGATTTTGGTTTCCTTCCACACTTTATTGCTGTTAAATGTTGCAGGCCTGGATAAGATCATTGCAACAACATTTTAAAGTCTATTACAGCCTTAGGTGGCAAGAAAGCTCTCTGGAACACTCTGGAGGCAGGGCGGGAAAAGAAAGGAGAGCTTGCAACAGCAGCTCTGGAATTTGAATATATCTGCATCAAAAAAGTCGATGTGAAATGCTGATTGGTGGAGATGACATTAGTAATGATGTCATCACCCTTGGCACTTGTGCACTCGTTTCCACTTTGCACTGATTGGCAGAAATCTGACAGCTCAGTCAACGCGAAGCCACAGGGAGATTAGAGGTGGAATTCAAATTCCAGAGACGTAGCTGCAAGCTCTCCTTCCATTTCCCGCCCCACTGCCAGAGTGCCCCAGAGAGCTTGCTTGCAGGCTTTTACTGCTTAAGTTCCTATTTTTGATTCCATGGACCGTAGTGTTTTTCCTGAATTTCCAAACAGAGAGCATACCAAATATTGAAGCTGCAGGGAAAAGGCCTCCAAGAGATCGTTATTATTAATAATTGGTGATAACGATCTCTTGGAGGTTTTTACCTTGCAGCTAATTTGAAATTATTTGAAATCAATTTTGCACCAATCAATAACATAAACAATGAAATTTATAATTTAAGAGATTATTATTAATTGTTTATGTTATTGATTGGTGCAATATTGATTTCAAATAATTTCTGGTATTTCCTCATATCTTCAATAAGTGTTTTGTTGTTTGTTTTTGAATTTGAGGGAACATGCCAGGTCTAGTATTTAAGAACTAATGAATTCGGCTTTCGTATCATCTGAAACATTATGGAGATCAAGGAGGGCGTTATCCATTGAGGCTGTATTTATCGTTATTTATATTAATATTATTATTCCAGGAAAGAGTGGGAGATACGCTTGCAGGAGACCCTTGGTCCATCTCATGTATTGATGCACTCATGTTCTTTTGGATTGCTACACTTGGCTGTGTTTATCAGGAGGGAACTTGTTTGGTTTTGTTCTGGTAGGTGTTCTTTTTGAGAAGACAAGTACCTATAAATATACTCAAAATTGATTCCCCCCCCCCCCCCCCTCCCTCCCATTAAAATCAAGGGTGGGAAAATGGCAGATTTGACCTTTCATTTTTTGGGGGTGGGGTTTCTTTTCCATTCTATTCTGTTCAAGATTGTAGCTTGCCACTCCCCCTGAATGAGGTACACCCAGGGGAACAGCGAGGAAGAAAACTCATTAAGATTGGAGACACAACAAACTGCAAGGTTGTTATTAGAGAAAAACCATATTCCTTGCTAAAGCAGTGTTAGATTTGTGCAAAAACTAAGATGTCCTTGTTGTCCAAAGGCAAAAGTTGGTCATCTTGGCCACGAGGCACCTCTAGCATTCTGCCCTGTAACTGTTTTGACCTTGTATGTATAGTGTATGTGTGATTACTTATTATTGATGTATTTTTTCTTCATCAAATAGCTGTGACTGAGGACAGTGTATCAACCAGAGTTGGACACATGATTAAGACCAAGGTTAAGGAGGTCTCTTTTTATCTAGAGCTAAATCTCTTCAGATGTAGGAAGCAAATGGTCTAAGGCAGTATGCACTTCAAAGCTTTCATAATTTATGTCATTCCTCATTTAAACTTGAATTTTGTAGGTCTGTGTTCCCCTAAGAGTTTTGATAAAAAATATCACCTTTTGGAGGAAAAGTTTCAAACATTAGAACTTGCTACTGAAATTTAACTTAGACTCAATTATCACTAAGCAGCTTCTTGTGAACTGATGGTTAAGGGTGTCATTAGACAATAAAGAGCATTTAACTACTAAAATATTTTTGGCCAGAACCAACAGTAGGTGAAAGTGTATGAACAAATTTTTAATGAAGGTGAAGTTTAAAGGTTTTTAAAGGTCTTTAGTTTTGGCAATGGGAGTGAATGGTTAAGTGCTCTTGATTTCAACTCAGTCTCCCCAGGTTTAAATCCCTAATCTGGCCTCTAGCTAAGGTTGGTCTTGGTAGCACCAAGTTCAACTCCTCTGCTATGCTTGTTTTTATAGCTAACTGGCTCCCCTCTGGCCAGCTGGGACTCTTACCTGCTGCATTTAGTATTAATAAACTAATTTCTGTCCTTATTTGTGAAAACTACTGGGTCACCAGAAATTGTGTCACGTACAGCTGTACCACTACAATTTACAAAGGTATTTTTTTAGCTTTTGAAGTGTGGTTGTGGTCAAAAGCAATGCAATTATTAGGGTTGCTCATTCCCGTTCATGTTTTAATGCTTCTTGCAGGGCGCATTGGCTGTTTCCTTCAGTATATTTGGAACATCATTCCTCTTTATTGATTCACATTTTACTTGTAAGTTTTCCATTGAACAGAGAAAATTATTGCAACAGTCACAATTGGTGACAAAATTAGTTGAGACACTTTATCCTAAAGGGCGTCTGTGATGTTTTGCCATCTTCAACAGGGAAAAATTAATGAAGCTTACTGGCCCTTATTCCTCCCCGGTGATGTCACACAAGCTGTATGCCGCTTGCAGCTTTGCCTGGGCTCACTTATTTTCTTGTGCCTCACTTTGCTCTCCACTTGGAATGGAAAGTTTTCTTGCAGGCCAACTTTGTTATTGTGTATGATACATTTTTGGTCTGTCTGATAATTAAGAGCAATTGTAGGTCTGGTATGTGGAATGTGAAATGAATCATTTGAGAATAATATTTTTATCGTTTGTTAAATTACCCTGCAGCTGATGAGGGAAAATCTTTGGATCGTGTCAATGATTACAAGACAATCTGCAAGTCTCTTTCACTATCTCCGGATAACAAACCCAATGCAAGCAATGGTTAGTAGAGCTTGGATTTTTCATGACCAGTATTTGAACTTGATGTGTACTACACCAATTGATCATGCATTCTCTTTCAAACACTGGAAAATTCTGATTGATTCTTCAACAATTATTTACAAGTTAGTACAGCCATTCATTTTCTACAGGCTAGCTCTTAGTTTTACATTTGTCCGTCACATTTTTCTTTCTTCTTTCAGATCAGACAGATCTTACGGCAAACTTTGATCGAGTGTTTTGGCTGGGGGATTTTAACTTCCGGGTGACTTTAGAAAGATCAAAAGTGGATGAGATGCTTGAGAAATATAAAGATCAGGAAACTCCAGAGTGTGAGGTTGGTATAATCCTTTAAAACATTTTAAAACTTTTATTTGCCCTGCTGCTTTGAACTTCAGAACTTAAAGTGAACTCGAAATTGTTACCAACTAAACTTTTCCATTGCTGAATTTTTTGCAGGATTTATTGGAAAAAGACCAACTGTTAGACCTCATGGGACAAGGTGACTGTTATTTTTTTTTCTTTTTTCTTTTTTTTTTTTGTCCCTGTAAGTCAAAGGTTTTCACTTTTTTATTTTAAAAGTAATTTCGTTATTTCTTTTGTTTTGCAAATTCTAAAATGTATTGATTGACTTGTTATAGCCTGGGACCAGGTTCCGCACTGGGGAAAAAAGGAGAAAAAAATCGGTGACGGCGAAAAAAACGGCGTTCGAAGCGAGCTGAACGGCGGTCAGGGGAGGAAAAAGGCCACCGCTCGCCGTTTTTCTTTTTGCTGCTGCGGAGCCTGATTCCAGGCTAGGCTTGTTAAAATTCTCTCAAGATTTTCTTTTCTTCTGGTGGGTGATTTTTTTTACAGGTAAAGTGTTTGTTGGATTCAGTGAACCACCAATCAGATTCCTTCCAAGTTACAAGCATGATATACAGAGTGATACATATGATTCATCATCAAAGAATAGAGTACCTTCCTGGACGGTAAGTTGTTACCTATCGAAGCTGACCGGCTCGCACGCATTGTGCTTGTTTTCTGGCCAAAAAATTAGCCGGTTGTCTCATTCAACTAAACGCAAACTGTTTTGTAGTGATTCCTGAATTGCATTCATCTGAGTCTTTCCGTCGTGAAGCCTATAAATCCCTCGTGAAAAAACAAAACAAGCGCAAATAAACTCAGCAAGATGAAAGATAGCTGGAGAAAACAGCCGACATTTTGCGGGACAACCACTTGTGAAATCGCGAAATGTCGACTGTTTTCTCAAGCTAGATAAGGGAACGTGTAACGGTCAAGTTAAAAAAGAATTGTTCAACCTTTACTGGAAAAAGAGAAACACCTTTTGCAGTGGAGATGTTTTCCGTTCGGCCTTTCCCCTCTTCTCGAAAAAATTACTTTGTCCATGAAGTTATCATAACGTGGAACTTGCACATTTCAAAATAACGATTGGTTTTGTTTGCTTGTTTGTTTTGCAGGACCGTATTCTTTACCGGAGTAAAGATCTATCAAGTATCGAGCCATTAATGTACAGCAGCTGTGTATCTGTGAAGACGTCAGATCATAGGTAAACTAGCTTGCGTGGCAAGCGTTAGCCTGCCTTGCAGCCAACCCTGACGCATTTGGCCTGCGTTGCAGCTGGCCCACGCATAGCGCGTCTGCGACGCGGATAAGGCAAGCGTCAGTTAGTTTTTTGTGGTTAGTTTTTATGGGGTCCTCTCCCCTCTAGTGCGCACGCGTCTTCAAAATTTCTTCCTTCACCCAAAATAAACTTTGCGCCTGCTACGCAGGCAACAGGACACATCTGAGTTTTTGTGAAGCATGTTTCTACTTTTGAGCCTTTTGGATAAAGCAGTGATCTGTACCCATGACCTGTGAAATGTTTCGTGGGTTTTGTTTTTACCACTAGCACGAGTAATTAGACAAAATACCAACACTGTGAAATAAGAAGGAGTATTATTTTAAATAATTTTGCAGTGAGTCTTACTACACGTCCATGCGTTTGTGTTGTTTATGTCTTGATTTTTTTTCTTACAGGCCTGTATTTGGTATTTATCGAGTCAAACTTAATCCTTGTCCTGACAGGTGAGTTGATCAGCATCTTATTTCTCCTGACCAGTATCTTGCCTTATTCTACCACAAAGTTAAATGACCTAGTTATGAGAATGAAGAGAATAAACACTTAAGTTATAATGTTCTAATTTTTACACAAAGTTTCCTTAATAGTGCCAAAGAATGTGTATTATGTGCTGTTTTGAGAAAATGAGTGTCGACAGAAACTCATAAGGGGTTGAATTCAACCCCTGGTGTCGACTAATATTGGGGGCGAGGTCGTTCTTTTTTTTAATTGTCTTTTTTCATGCACAATAGAATGCAAGTAAAGCTACTTTTTCTTTTATTTATCAGCATTCCTCTGACTGGAGGACAATACATTCGGGATGTTTACGTAGAAGGTATGTTTGGTCTCAAAACTACAGAGGAGGTTAAGCCTAGCCTGCATAACAGGCGTTATTTTTTCGCGTTTTTCAGGCGAGCGAAAGCAAGCGCGAAGCGAGCGAGGAGCGCCAGACACGGCGCACGACAGGGGAAGGCAGAGAATTAATAACCTTCCCCCAGCAACTTGGGATGAAACAGCGACGTTTTTTTTTAAAGTGCTAAGGTTATGAGAAATATTGTGTTCATGTGCATGCTTCAGTTACTGATCCATTTTTCTCGAGTCAACGACACACGCTCAGTCGGTGTGTGGTAGTTTCCTCGGGTCGTTTCGTCTACGAATAAATCTTTTACATTCATGAATAGGAAAAGCTAAGTGGATTATCTTAAGCTGAGACCAGGTTGAATAGTTTCAAAAAGTAGTTGACAAGACAGCTGACTTTTGCTCGTTTTTGTCGTGAAACAGCTAACCGAAGAAGAGCTGCAGGACCCAGGACTGACGGACAAAGCGCTGTTTGCGTCATTCTCTGAAGTGAACCGCATCCGGGAAACATGCTTCCAGTTGCAACAAGTAAAACCTATCTGTGATATGCCTTCAACGTCAGCTCTTTGTCATCCTCTAGTGTTATGAATGTATAGAGCCACTGTGACCAAATCCTTCTCCGCGTTCAAAATAGGGACTTTGCCATCGTGGCAGTGTAAAAAATGCGGACTGCGGACTGACTGTGGACTACTGTTTTTAGGGTTAGAATATAATGGGACTATTGTTGTTTCATACTGATTTGCATGGTGAAAACAGTAGTCCGCAGTCTGCGTTTTACATTGACCGCTTTGCCATCCGACAACGATGACGCCAATGCCTTTTCCCTCAGGTTTCTCTCGTACTCTTCCATACGGGGAGAAGGAGACCACCCTGGGAACGAGGTTGACTCCAACAAAAACGTCTCTTAACAACGGTAGGCGCGTCTTTCAAGTCAGCGGTTTGCAACACCGCGACTTTGAAAACGGAGAAGGTTCTGGAGTCAAGTTTCCGCATGTTGAGTGTGTTGAGCAAAAGATGAGTTTAATGAATTTCCAAATATGAACAGAGCAAGGTCAGCAGGTGTAGAAACATATATTTCAACGGTTCGTAGTGATGTTAGTAGTTTTACAGTGTGTTGCGTTATCATTAATCCTGGTTTCGCACAGGTTTCGTTCGTTGAAAATTTAGTTTTAGATCTTTTATTTTTGATTGTACATAAGATAAAATTAATTTCAGCGAAATAACGGTCGCTGCCGCATGCATACGTAATAAGATCAAGGACCCTTTCATGATGTAAATAGTCAGATAGTTGAAAAGTAGTCAACCCAAAGTAAACCAAAAACAAAACAAAACTAAACTATTGAAAGGACTGTTTATCGTTTTAGCAGTTTGAGATTTGATATTTGATAAACTTGGTATTGTCCTAACAGATTATAAGGACACTAAAATATCCCTCTTGGTCATATCGATCTCTTGATCATCGTTATCCAAAAACAACAGAAGCAATAGGGCAATTGCACGATGACGTCATTTTACTACAACTACCAGAATCCTTGAGTTAGTTGTTTTCTTGTGCAAATTAAGGCTATTGTTCTTTAATCCTCGGCGGGATTGACAAATTTAAATAACAAAGCAAAACCAAAGTGAATTCTGGTAGTTGTAGTCAAATATCGTCATCGTGCAATTGTCCTATTCCAGAAACTTGCATCTTACGCTTTAGACCCTGTTTACATGGAGTAGAGAGCGTGAAAACAAAAGAAACCAACCCCACTAGACCGGGGTCCCCCACTCCATGCAAACAGGCCCTTAGATAGTTAAAATTCAGTTAAGACATCTTTAACTTTAATGGAAAGGTTACTGCTTATATTTAAAGTAACGTTATTTATACCTCTTTCTGTAAAGCGGTTTTGTGTTCAGTTTTTTCCGTGGCCCTCACGAAAGTAATGAAACCCAACTGACATAAGGCAAACCAGTTGGCTGTTTACAATTGTGCAGGGTCGAGCATTTGAACTCGAGCTTACCGAGAAGTACTCTATTTATTCGATTAAACGCCGCGGCGTTTATTAAATTTTTAGCGTTTCCGATGCGGCGTTTATTCAAGGGCGTTTATTGGTAGTTTTGTTTCCATCTGCGGCGTTTTATCGAATAAATACGGTAGTTTCCCTCGCAGGCGCTCGGGCTGGAGTCACGCAATGCTCCCCGTCCCCACGAAGGGGAGCATTGCGTGACTCCAGCCAGAGCGGCTGCGAAGGAGACTAACCGAGAAACAAATTCAGAAAGCTTTCTGGGCGAGACTCTCACTGGGGACTGACAGATCGCAAGTCTCGTGCTCTGATCACTCACTCATGATGGTAAAGCAACTAAACACCGGTGAACCGATCAAATTCGCCGGAAATATATGTTGCAGTAACGACTTGACTTTTTCTTCGTATATTTTGATACTTTATTTTTCTTGCCACAATTGAATTTAAAGCCGCTGTATGAATATTTATATTGCCAAGTGATGGCCTACCCTGAAACAATTATTTATCTAATGGTATTCTAAGAATAAGGCTGGGTTATATGAAGAAAATCTTTGTATAAAAAAATGGTGAAAAATAAACTGAAGATAAAAAGGAAGCATCAAGCTTGAAGTTTATATACAACAACCGTGCTTTTTTAACTCTACCTTCGATTCTGGGTCCGTTGGTATTGTGGACTGGTTCAATCACCAATGATTGAAAGGAAACTAAACACTTCCCCACTTCAAATGGGTGCAAGCTTTCGCCGCAACGATTTTTGGGATCTTTTGGGATCTTTTGGGTGGACAACCGGCACTTTTGATTGGTTAATGGTTGCCTTGAATACCATCGACCAATCATAGCTAACGCTTGTCCAACCAAACCATCCCAGAAATCACTGCGGGCAAAGCTTGTACCCATGCTCCCTAAAGTTTCCGAAAAGGGTTATATTCACACCACAACACCAAAAAACATCCATATTCTGGAAGACTAGAAAAGACTGGGACCGAATGCCTCACTGGTTTCTTTGAAACTCGTGGAAACTACGTCCTGTCAATATTGTGAGCCATTCCTGTTTCGTCCTCTGGTTAATCCAGGGTTATTTAATGAGAGCGTAGTACCAAAGCGGGCGCAATCTGGTACCCTGAACCCCAAATACCAGCCGATCCTATAGATTTGCTTACAAAGATTGTAAAAATACAGTGTTATGAGTCATAATGTTGAATCATCTTTAAAACATCGTGAAAAACAACAAGCAAAACTGTTTCAGACACTACTTTGCTAGAAGCTTTAACATCGGACGTAATTACAACTCAAAGAACAGTCAAACTAATTAACATTGTTATCTTTTTACTTTTACTAAAATAATATCGTTTTTATAGTTGTCTTGTCTGTTTCCTCAAACTCTTCAGAGTTGCATTTTTAAGTGTTTTCCGTCCTAATTTACTTATTCAGCCGATCAAGCGTACCCTTAGACCGGGGAACAGAGAATAACTTTTCAAGGTTCTTACTCTTTTCCTCCTAGGACGCAGATTGGCTTACGTCAACTTTCATAAACTTTACTCAAGCCATGTTAGAGCTATTCTTTTCTTATCAAATAAATTACGCACATTTTTTATTATATGAAAGACCTTTTTACTCATTTGAAAAGTACATAAAAAACTTCTTTCGAGGTAGAAAATTATTTATCTAATACTATTCGCAGCTTTCTTACCTACAGATTTTTGAAGCGTCCAAAAATATATTCTTTTATCTGTTATATTAGAAATACTCGGTCATATCTTTTTATTAACAATATGTACATATTCTATTAATTTCTTGGAAAAAATATGATTTGAAAGAAAAGTAATGATTAAAACTGTACTAGTACTTTTAATAACTCGGATTTGCGCGTCTTGGAATTCTGGCATTCACTACATTTTGCCTTGGGATCCCTCCTTTGGCGCGAGTCTAGGCTTTGTTCACCTTACGCAAAATGGCCTTCGTCCCGTCTCGAAAAATAAATATAGCCTTACTCCAGCCTCTTCCCTAGGTCAGTTCGCACTATTTGCGTGATATGAGCGGAGGACGGTTTGGAAACCGACCGCGAAAGCGAATTCTCCCGACTTCTCCCGACAGACTCCCGGCAAGCTTGACAGGTGACGTCACATCCAAAATCGCCGGAGGTGATTGGGAACGAGGCTGGCCTTACTCAAGAAAATGAGATAAAGCCTGCCTGGGCAATAAACTTCCGGCTTTTGCTGGCAGGTCCTTTGGGTTAAGTTTTCATGGATAATAGTTGTTCTATGGCTGAATGCGATTTCGGTCTCAACCGTCTTGGTCCGTAAAACTCCAGCACGTTTTTAAACATGTCTGTGTATTTGGAATAATCTATTCCTGAGGCGCTCGAGGAACACCTTATAATCGAAGTGTTTTCCGTCATGTCTTTAGGAGATGAAGTCAATGCGTTGCCGCGCAGAGCTAACGGAGACGACGAAACTTGCGTCGTGTTATATCCTCGAAATGTCCGTGGCTTTGTATTGTATTTCTCTTTACTTTTGCGGGAGATAGTCCCTAGTTCATTTTCTCTGTTTTTGACCCACGCGTCACACTTTTCTATTGGCGAGTACTGGGCTCTAACCGCCTGAGGGGTGGTTGAAGTTTTGGGTTCAGCTCGTGAATTTGTCACTGTGGAATTTAACTCCGCTCTTTTAATAACCAAGTTCGCCGATGGTCTTCTTTCTTGCAGTGGGTTTAAGTCTTCACCCTTAAAATGGAGAAGAAATGGTTCAGTTATTACATAGCCATTTATTAAACACTTACAGACGTACCAGGGGTAAATTACGCCTTTAAAGTAGGCTAGCTTTGACAAATTTGGTAGTAATTTCAGTTAAAACGCAGCCAGTACTTGTAAACTGCAATTTTGACCACAAACATAGCAAAGTAAGTAAGAAATTACCTAGTGCAAAAAAGCCCTGACTTTTGCCAAGATCTTTAAAAGGTAAAGACAACGGTCTAAACTATTAGCACACTTAAGGACTTTAACAGATTATTGCTTGCTTTCGAGAAAATTTCGAATTGTAGATTTCATGTCATCGTTATTCTGTTGCTATGGAAGCGGCGATGTCAACAAAACATACTCTAAAATAAAGTTCAGTTATTAGATATAATTATTGTTACACATGTCGCTTCACTTTGTGGCTTTTTTGTATATGCACTACAGCCTAGTTATGGAGCATCAATCACGAAGGGGTGAGACCTTGAAAAATGGGTGCGAGCCTCCTTAACTCAACTCGGAGGAGACTAGGCTTTCTCAAAGTCCTTCTCGTTTTACGATGACCTCTACGTATACCTCATTCATTTCGTGCTCCTCGCTCGACTTTCATAGTTCATAGTTTGTTGGCAAGTTTAACTACCGATTACAGATCACGACTTAAGTTTACTCTCCTTTTGTTTGTTGGTCGACTTAAAACCCTTTTTTTTATCCGTTCTTGATGTGCATGAATCTGCAATGATTATCTGTGTGAAGAATTCCTCTACTCCCTATTGTTTTTTGTTGGACTGTGGATGACGTTATGACTTGTCTTTCGTTTCTTCTGATGTAGTCCTTCGTCAAGTTGATGCATCCTGGTTGTGCCTCATTTCAAGGCCAGGATACGCGATTTAAGAGGTAATGTTAAGCAAGCTAATATTCGGGATTGTAATTATGAACGGGATGCAGGAGATGTTTTTCAAAAGAAACGATGTTCGAAAGAGAAACTTTTTCAACTAAATGATGAAAAAACTTTCATTTTGACTTAACAAAATGTGCACATCTTTCTCGAGCTTGTCATCTGCCTATTTTGACACTACCCGCCACCGTTTTTATTCCATTATCTGCCACTGGTCCTCCTATAAAGGTGAGATTTTTAGAACCAGTATAAGGCACTTTTTGGAACGTATGATCAGGATCGACATAAGTCAACAAAAAGCGTCGGGTTACGGGATTGAGGGAACATTTTGGTTGAGAAGACGGGATTGAGGAATCCTTTAAAGGGACCCTCTGCTATTAGACTGTTCACAGTCCCCTATTTTTCCGTGAGATCGTCGAAATATAGCGCGTCTTACCGTTAATGTTGGCCATCTTGATTTTCAAATGTACCGAGGGGGCGGACGTCGGGGATTATAGCTGTGGGAGAAGGAGGCGGGAAAAAACCAAACCACCCCCGCCCCCTAAGTAGTGCTCAGCGACCATTTAATAATCTTGAGAAAGTGTACCCTGAGATAGCGGGGTTGTAAGATTGCATATGACGGGAAAATAGAGGACTGCGAACAGTCTACTCTGCTATCTATAGTATCTCACCTGTTTACTGAACTGGACCATGTGACCAACATCAGCGTGTCCTTGTGACGTAATCTCAAGAGTTACATCAATGTGGGCTTGGCTCCTGAAAAACCAAGACAACTTATTAAATTCTTTTCTGCATTGTGAGGCAAGAGAGGATGAAGTTAATAACGCTGGTACAACTGGACAAGTTGAACGCTTGTGAGGATGATATAACGGTTTTGAGAGCAGGCTTAAGTTAATCCTGGGTTAGCGTGAAATTTGAATCAGTCTGATCTGGCCCAGATCTGGCCTGTTCACCATCCCCTCGCTTTTTTTTTCCTGCTCACATCTCTTCGCGCCGTCCCCACGATCTAAACGCCTGAAACAGGCTAGCCGGAATCAATGGAATCCGCGTACAAAGCAAACTTCAAGTGAATTCTTTTGGCCCGTCACGCTTACAAATGACTGGTTAACAGACAAAATATTTTTGAACTAAGGAACTGGGATTTAAAATCTGACCTTGGGATGGGCTATGATTGGCGACCTTGAAACAACTTAGCCCGTGAACGCAGACGTATTTGAGAGTAGCTACGACCGGAAATACGTGTGTTGGCAGGCTGGGCCAAGTTGAATCCCTAAGCGATCAGTTTGTACTCTTTTGAAACTAGTTTAATTGAGCCAAATTCAGTTTTGGTATTTTCCTTTTGACTTACAGTCTTTACAAGCGCCAGTTTTCGGTGTGATTGATTGTTGGTAAGGAAATACTTGATCAACAGCGATTTTATACTAAAGCTAAAACAACTAAAACTGAGTGTGGACGTTTCGACGTCATCATAACAGCATATGAGTAACAATTTTGGTAAGACATTTTATAATTACGATATCATAGAGGCCAGTCGCAATATGCGCTTTATAAAGGCTAATTTGGCAAGTCAACAATAAATTTAACCCTAATTGGCTCTTGTCCCGTCAGCGATTATATTGAACATGCAATTTGCCTAGACAGTTTTAAATATTGGTTCATTAATTAAACGCCTTACCACTGAGATACGACTTTCGGTTGAGGTATTTTCCTGTTTCCTATAGTTGGCCGCCACTGCAATTTCCTACCCTGAAATTGCCCTGGCAGAGGCAAATTAGCTGGTTTACACAACTCTTTTGACGAAACAACAATGAGAGGCTTAGTAGTATTGTCTTCTTGCGGTATTTGTTCTTCCTTCATGCTTACAACACTAGGTACAGAGGGAACGTGCCTCGATGCTGAAGATTCCGTTTGATCGCATTTTTTTCCAAAATCCACGCAAGAATCAGACGCCCTACGCCTATCGTTTTTACAAAGCAGATCTTTGTAAGCGTTTTCTTGTCGGATAGCCTTTTCGTTCCGATACTCTTCGATGTATCGTTGTGGTTGTAAGTAATGCTTGAACTCTACGATATCCGCTCGGTTTCTTGTAAACTGTTTTGAAATTGCTTTTCGCGGAGTGCCTGATCGATGTTCTTTGGAGTCAGCTTTAGATGGGGTAGATCGACGACAAACTGTTTTGTTTTCATTAGAAATCGTTCGCTCCGTAATCCATCCAGTTAACTGAGGCTCGCTTGAACTCAAAACATTGTAGGATTGAACTGTTTCTTCGGCTTTACTAGACAGTTCTACGAGGGCCTGTACGAAATGGTCGATGTCTTGAAATTCGTCGCCCTCTTGAGAAAAAGGCATTTCCTATTTTCATACCGGTATCACAACTGTAATTAGATGTGAGTCGAATTATTATCCCCGCTACCGAAGTCAATTATTAGAGCAAATTGCTAAACAAGCAGGCTAATCGCTTTGTTTCCATGGTAATGTTCTTTCAAAAGAATGGTTGATGCAATTTTGCATGAAAAATATTCAATGTGCGTTTGGTATGTACATGTTTTATTAACCAGAAAGCGCAAACGTCGGAGGACCACCTGACCGCAGGTTAATATGCTATAAAAAAATGCTACATTTAAATATAAATCGACGAAAAAATATTTAGATTATAATTGTACTCGCGTCACGCCGTCTTGTCCTGACCTGAGCGGAGTCCTAGGGGAGCGGGAGCCCTTCACTCCCTTCCCCAACCTCCTCCCCAGGGTGCTTAATTGCTTTTCCCTGGCTTTTTTTTCTCAATCCCCGTCTGCTGGCGCTTTCTCATATCCTCTTCACCTTAGGGGAAAAAAATGATGGGTTTCGTTCTTGAGGCGTAGAATAGAAGTGTGACGGTTAGAGAGAAGTCACGCGCGAAAGGAGACTCCGACCGCTCGCTCGCACGTTCTTGCGTGGCTCTTTTCGTGGGTAAACTTGAGACGAACAATATTCATGCAAGCCAAGATCATGGAAAAAATTCTACAAACCAAAATGGAAAAAATAATTCTAGCAGGAGTGTTCTCTTTCTCGGTGAATAAAGTAAAAAATATGAGTGATCTCATGCAGGGATCCAATTCAGGCGTGAAGCCCGGATGAAGCTTTTAATTTAGAACACGTTTGGGCCATTTTATCGTCCGCTCCGCCAACATTGTCATGCACACGCTCTTAGGAAAAACTTTGAAATGCTATCTTATCTGGTAACCGAAAAAAGAGCATTGGTGCAAACTAAGTCCTAAGTTCCTTTCCCAACCTCATCAAGACCCATCAACTTTCTAATTCGTCATTTGCACATCTTCCATAATGCACCTTCTTTGCCCCACAAATTTTAAGCATAAGCATTGTCTTCAGTTTGTCTTGAGACAACTATAATACCCATTTGTAACTGCAAATTTTGGGGAGGGGGAGGAGGGCAAACGAGGCGTATATATTATGTGAAATGTGTAAATGGTGAATGGCTGGTCCACGAAGCGAGCGAACGATCAGTGTAAATTGGGGTTTAAGCGGTACATAGCTCGCAGGGAAGTGCTGGCTCTTCTACATTCTGAGATACGATATTAACTCACTATATTTCAGTTACACTATCCATCGTTTCCTTCCGTCTCGTTCCAAGGGATTTTTCTATTAGTAATAGAACAGTAAGATAATCGCTGGCTAAGGTATGCCTGCCCATATGTAGCAATATTTAATCCCTGTTGATTCATATTTGATTTGGACATGATTTCTTTTAAATTTAAACCTCGCATCTAAAATTTATTTAAATTTAAAAGAGTTTCATCTAATCATTTGGAAATTTCATTTAAACTTCTAACGAAAATCCATTTAATCTTCAATTAAATTATGGTTTAAACTTTGACATTTTCATTTAATTCATTCTACCCATTTAAATTTAAGCTTTGGAATTCCCATTTAAAATTTACTGAAAAATGTCTTTTAAACTGCTGAATTCTAACTTAATCCTTTCAATTGAAACGTTAACAAATTTCTTTAAACTTACTAATGTAAATTATGTTTAAACTGCGAAAGTAAAAGTCATTTAATCTTCCTGGGGCGAGCCCGGCCGGGATCACGTGCTCAGGTCAAATGGCAAGGTCACATGTCGTATCCTCGGCTGCCATTTTTATCTGCAGTAGAAAGTGTGGACGAAGGAACGAAAGGAAGAGTGAGCGAATTACTAAGTGAAGCATCAAGGCTTCTGCCTTCCAGCACCTCTTCTAATGCTGCTTCAAATTCCACTTGTCCAGCTGCGATACCACAAAAAGAATCAACTAGTTTTAAAAACTAGCTAGCTTTAGTTTGTACCCTTATCCTTCTGATTGGTATTCTTCGTTTTAAATAAGAAACTCTTCTTCAAAAATTTGGCCTCCTGCGAAAGAAATTTCATGCGAGTTTCGCATATGACTTCACCATCCTCACGCCTTCTTACCGTCATGGGCCAGGCCGCCCGTAAAGCATCCAACCGTCCCAGTCTACGGTAGAGAGCTATCTTAAATTCCCTAATCTTCTACAGAGACCGGTGGATGAACTCATAGATTGTTCATTGTCCCCTATTTTCCCGTAAGATCGTCGAGATCGAGCGCTATGCAGTACGGGTTGTCATCTTGGATGAGTGTCAAAACTACTTAGGGGGTGGAGGAAGGTTTGGGAGGAAGCGAGAAAAATAGAGAGACTGTAATAACATCTCTGCAGCTCGCCTTCAGGAGGCATGACAGGAATTTTACGCCTTTTACCATTCATTTATTAAGAAACTCTGCTGGCAGTGAAAAACATGCCAGACACATAATTTCAATTCGTTTAGGAGAAACGGTGTTACAACATTCCCCTGGCCAAGCTGCTTCAAAAGCATGTTGGCTTATGTGATTCATCCGGAAAATGCCTAAATTCCTTCGTGTGTTTGGGCAAGATGTGCCTTATGCTATTATGAAAGTGTACGTTTTATAGAAACGACGACTTGTCAAAGCCTTGTCAGTGTCGGCAACTTAAACTAAACCCGTTGTCACTTGACGCAATTTAACGTCTATTGTCTAATTACCAATCAAACGCCTGCGTTGCTGGTACAACGCACTCCGTGAACACGAGCTGCAGTGATGTTATTACAGGCCCTCTATTTTTCTCGCCCCCCTCCCCCTAGAGCTACATGTATACATGATATCCGATGCCGCCCCCTCGGTCATTTGAAAATCAAGATGGCCGTCATTAACTGTAAGACACGCTATATCACAACCGCTATCTCACCGAAAAATAGGGGGCTATGAACAGTCTGTTTCGCTCGGCATCCCCTGAGCACGCCTGAGAGTTTCGTTGATTGTCGCCTGCGGTATCGCAGCTGGACAAGTGGAATTTGAAGCAGCATTAGAAGAGGTGCTGGAAGGCAGAAGCCTTGATGCTTCACTTAGTAATTCGCTCACTCTTCCTTTCGTTCCTTCGTCCACACTTTCTACTGCAGATAAAAATGGCAGCCGAGGATACGACATGTGACCTTGCCATTTGACCTGAGCACGTGATCCCGGCCGGACTCGCCCCAGGAAGATTAAATGACTTTTACTTTCGCAGTTTAAACATAACTCCCTGGTAAGTTTAAAGAAATTTGTTAACGCTTCAATTGAAAGGATTAAGTTAGAATTCAGCAGTTTAAAAGACATTTTTCAGTAAATTTTAAATGGGAATTCCAAAGTTTAAATTTAAATGGATAGAATGAATTAAATGAAAATGTCAAAGTTTAAACCACAATTTAATCGAAGATTAAATGGATTTTCGTTAGAAGTTTAAATGAAATTTCCAAAGGATTAAATGAAACTCTTTTAAATTTAAATAAATTTTAGATGCGAGGTTTAAATTTAAAAGAAATCATGTCCAAATCAAATATGAATCAACAGGGATTAAATATTGCTACATATGGGCAGGCATACTAAGGCCTCCTCTGAATGATTATCTTTCACCTGCTTTTCCCTTTCTCTATCCTAAGAAAACAGCCGACATTTTGCGACTGTACTTACCACTGGCTTCCTCTTAAAATGAAGTCTGAGGGACGAGAGAGGAATTTCATACTGATGAGACACTGTTACCTAGAACTGGGAATGTTTTGGGTTTTTTCAATCAATCAGAAGCGCTACTCATTTCTAAATAATGATGTGTCATCAGCGGGAAATTTCTAAGCTTGTTCCTCGGACGTCATTTCGCGCGTACTTTTAAATTCCGTAAATCCTCTCGATCCTATTACGCTTTTAGGATAGCAAAAATATATGGATCTGAAACCCAATTATGGATTTAATAAAGGTCGCGAAACGTCTACTGTTTTCCCAGGCTAATTCTTTCCCTTTTCAGCTCTTTGTAAATCAGTGTAGTTATTCTTCTCACTACTTCCCCTTTCACCCTCTGCCTGTAATAAATTCTCTCCCCAGGGGTCTGCGGTATAAAAATAACTGCATGAAATGATTTTCAGACCGTCTTCCTACCACAGCCATTCGTTCTGGCTGGAAGCAAATAAGTTGGAAATTAAAGCGACTTGCTTTGGCGAGCGTTGCGCGAGGACAGTATTTTTATCCAGTATTAAGATGCACGTGATAAAGAAAGCATAACACTAATGGCAAAACACAAGTTGCGTACTTGTATTCTTTATTTACAACATTATCTATTTACAAGGAGTAAGTGATCCAGGCTGTATGAAGCATGCTACGGTCACACGAACTGACACAGAGTCCCAGTGGCAGTGTTTCGGAGTCTAGACCAGGTGTGCTCAAAAGGAACTGTTCCTTCCAAGGACAACTTATTTGTCAATGTGTTGCTACTGGACTTATCAAAGCCAAGACGAAAGTAAGTCGTCGTTTTTACACTCAGCCAGTCCAGAAAAAAGTTCTGGAACTGTGCAAAATCAAACTTGCGAAAAAAGTTACCAGAGGCTCCGTCTGATCTGTTCTTTTTGTTTTGTTTCTAACCGGATCCGTTAGTAAGCAGTTTCGGGTGAACATAGCTGCAGATATCAGAGAACTGGACAATTTACGACATATTCTTTTGTGAACAATTAAAAGCGATCGCCGATTCTCGATTCCAAACAGCAATGCAAGCACAATATACAAATCAATTTGATAAAAGATACACTTCAAAGATATTTTAGTTGAAAGGAAAACAAACAAACTCTTGATCTCGTTCCAGGCAGCATTATTAAAGACGGTGTGATCTGATATAGAATGACGTCATCCAGCTTTGTTTTCCTCCATTCCTTTGCACTGAGTAAGTCATTAATAACCGTGACGCAGCCGTTGAGATGTGACAACTTTGTGTGACTACATCCAATTGTCTCTTTACTGTGCAAATATGGCTGATATCTTGGGAAATTTAAGCGTCATGCAAAAAGGGTTCAAGCAGGGTTGAAGAATTTAAAAGGCCAAAATGAACAAAGCGCGAAAATTAGAAAACAAAATCAATTAGCAAAGAAAAGCAAAGGGCAAAAAAAATACACAAAATGATAATATAAAAAAGCTCAGAAAAAAAGTGATAACCGATACAAGCCTGTAAACATCAAATACAAACCTAAACTTGCTGCCTATTGCATTGCAAAAGCAAGCGGCTAAAAGTAAATTGCCAAATAGCAACCTATCAATTGCAAAAAGCATGCATCTAAATTGCAAAATTACTTCTATAATGCCTGCAAAAAGCGCAATTATAATTTTAAAAATAGCCTAAAATTGCAAAATGCGTGCGCCTAAATTGCAAAAAACAACCTATTACATTGCAAAAAGCTTGCATATAAATTGCAAAAAAGCCTACCAAAAATTGAAAGAAGCATGCCATTAAATTGCAAAAGTGCTAGAGTATATTGGCTTGTAACAGTTTGGAAAATTGACGACATGAAACGTAAAAAACAAGAGGCAAAATAATATCAGAGAAGCTATGATTAGTCCGGCATTGTTTAGTAGTAAGAAAACTTGATATAAATGAACTTATAACGTAAAAAAAAAAATTGAAAAAGCTTGACCGGCTTGCCGTGAGTGAAAACAAAGACAGTTTTTTAACGAAAGTCAAAAGCGTCTAAGAGACAAGAAATTTGCACGGTAAAGATCCAGTGAACGTAGTCACACAAAGAGTGACATAAATGCACGCGTCACTATTAGGATGAACCTGATTGTATATCAGTAATGCATCAGATTGGATGAAACCATAGCAACCTAGTTAGATCACGTGAATGATAAAGTCCTTCCACACCTTATATACGACATCCACGTTTTGCATGAATTATAAAGATGTAGATTTTTTTTAATAGATTTTCCAAAACCAAATCAAACCAAAAAAATGACCATTAGTGACTGATGCATGCATGCTGTTTGGAATAAGCTGTGATTAGAACCTACTTTGTTTTTTTGTTGTCTTGATCATGACTTAAACTTGTTCTGTCTGCTTTTGTCAGTTAAGGGCTCATACAAACGTTTCTTACTTGTAAGGAAAAATGACTCCATGGTATTAATCAAATACGAAAGTGTTACTGCCATTTCGAGGAAAAAAGACAAAAATAAAAATTTGTCTTTCAGTATCAAGTATTAACAATTATACAATTAAACTACTTATGTTTTTTTCTTCTCTATTTACATATTTACATGATAAATTGTAAGAATAGAATAGAATCTTTAACAAGCGGGAAAAAACTTTTAAACCTGCTTTAAAAGAACTCGACTGAAGAAATACAGAATGTTTAGCTTTCTTCGAGGGAGAATGTGCTTTAGATCGAGACTCGGCGTAAAAATGTAACTGTTTGCATACAGAAGAAATATTAATGAAGTAGATTTCCTTTACTTAGAAAGGCTACTTAAATATACTCTTATCAGTATAAGTAGTGGTTTAAATTAGTTTCTATTTACATATTTACAAGTATTTGCGTGTTTACAATTTGCAGCAGAATAGGAGAGAATCTGAAATCAAGAAGAATAAAACAAATCTGTTAGTCATTATTCGCCTGCTGACAATGTATGGGTCTTCATAGCTCAGTTGTTTGAGCACTGCAGCGCTAATGCAAAGGCCATGGGTCAAATTGTAATTTCTTAAATTGTAATTACCACTGCGACGATCATATCTTCGTTTAAAAAAAAAATATGTTAATGATAAAATTCACAATAATCGAAAAATGGTTTGGCGTGCTGTCTCATGATTCCATTTAACTAGTCTACATCCCTGATCAATGTTTTTTCAGCAGTTGTCTTCTATTCAGCCAGAATGGTTTACAATAGATGGAATTAAACATCGGCCAAGTAAGATCAGATCCACGATTTTTTTTTAAACTTGGGTGAAATAAAAAGCAAATAAGCATCCTGGCAACGATCTATAGACTGGGGTTACAATTAGAAAAAGACGCTAGCAATTACTCACCAAGTTTTTTTCTCTTCAGCAAGTTTCTCTTTGTTTATCTTTAAGGCAATGGAGAATATCAAGAAGCTTGGCCTCTTGCATTGTGTGATAGTCTGTTCTACGCCAATCTGAAAATGTAACGACAAAATATCATTTGTCTTCAAACTGTTTTTTTTATTAGTCCTTAGTACACGTTCGTTATAGTAATCCCTTGTTTATCAGGTAATAGCAAGATAAACAAGAAAAGGCGGCGCTGCACTCAAGTTTTTGGGAGTCGGCCCCTCCAGTGTGCAGCTATATTTCGCTTTACTATTCCACAAAAATAACAACAACTAAAATAAGCAACACCAAAAGCCTTTAAGGGTGGCCAATTTACCTATCAGCTCAGTTGGTAAAAGAAAAATTGTAAGTCTCTCTCCCTCACTGACATACTCTCACAGTTTGTTTCGGAAATGATCTCGAGTCCCTGCAAACCTACTATATCGCGTTGAAGCCAAGAATTGTGCGTCGTATATGTTCATTTCAACGCGTTTTCACTTTCAATTTTCGGTGAGGTGATAACTTAGTGGAAGTCATAGTTAAATTCTAGGCCGAGTTTATTGTGTAAAAGCTTTCTGTTAAACGCGCCAAGTAAAATTAGAAGGGAAATTAGCAACATTTTACTCTACACTAATCTCTTTCGATGATTTCTCCCACTCGTCAAATTGATTAAAGTACCATGTATTATTTCACCGGTTCGGCAAAATTGTCGATAATACATAGAGGATATTACATGGCCGCGCGGAGATACGAAATTTCTCCTCGAGTGCATTATATAAACAACAATGAAATACCAAACCATTTCACTTTAATAGTTCTTTGGTGTGAAAGGCGCGACTTATTATGCAGCTATAGCAACGGTGATATTTTCCCATATGAAGATAGCAAGTTTTCGCGTGAAAGCTCACCTGGTATTTCATTGCTGTTTATATAATAAACCCAGTTCTTTTGTGTCATTAGCGATGTGAATGAACAATGTTAATATACCTTCCAATGTGAAGAGAAGTTTGAGTTCTTTTCTGAGGATATCACAACAATGCTCAAGATTCTCCTGTTTTTCACTGAAAACATAAGTAGAAGATAAAAACAATTTTGAAATTAAGAGAGATATACCAGGTTTTTTATTTACCCTATTAATACGCCGCGGCGTTTCAGATGAGATTTTTCGCGCTTCGGATGCGGTGTTCATTTTGCAAACACAGTTCTTAAATCACTGACAACAATTATCGTACGTCATTTGCAAACATGTTAAAAGAAAGGTGCTTACAAATCTGAAGTCTCGCTTTTTTGCTGAGAAATAAGAGTATGGATGTTGTAGATTACCAAGTTGTATGAGTTCTCGCGTTAACTCCGCAATCTTCTCCTTGGCTGCGGTTACTGGTAAATTTGCTTCCATCTGCGGGGTTTATTTGGGAGAGGCGTTTATTCTAGTAGTGGTAGTGCAGTTGTGTTTTCACGTAAACCCATTTTCGTAATACTACCCGTGAGAAGAGTTTGACTAGCTGTAATGAGGTTTTTTGGCTTCACAATAGGTCAATTTCGTGAAGTAATTTGCCGATCACCCTCTTGGTGTGCCAGTGCACAAAACAGACGCCGTTATCAAGATCCATGGTGTACCATCCTGGACACGGTGACGAAGCTTTATTATACATTGTAAAAGATTGGCTTTCTTTAACGGGGCACAACAAAGACATTTTGCTAGTAGACGATAATTAAAGTATCACTTACAGAATTTGAAGATCGGCTTTTCTCTCTTTCAGATGGTCTCCGTAACTCAACAAGATCATCCAGTCTTGTTTTAAATCATCCAACTCTTCTTTGCACTCTAAAGTACAAGATATTCAGCGCATAATCATACACTCAATTTCGACTGTTTCTACACATTATCTCTAAACACAACTGGAAAAAGCACCACTAAAGAAATTACTAAGAATACAAGAAATTCATTTGAATGTTGATCTCAAGAAGACTGGTAAGAGCCTTGGACTAAAAGTCTATATACAGATTGCAGAACCCGCATTACTCATTAAAACATGCTTAAGCTTTTGTAATTAAAGGAATTAAAGCCTGAACTGACCTTTAATCTCCATTGCCTGACGCATTTCAGATTCTAGCTTGACTGTTACTTTTTCCAAAGAAGCAATTTCTTCATCGAGGGACTTCATCTCTGCGCTCACATAAGCTGACAGTTCAGGGTAATTCACAGACGCTGCTGAAAGTAAACATAGAATATAGAAAAATAACCTTTTAATCCAGCAAATACAGCAAATAAATATGGTGAAATGGTCTGATAATATTGCATTGCTTGAGAGCTTCTCCCTTTTTAATTTTCGCTGAGGAGAGGACATGGCCTTAAACATGATTTTCATTAGCGACGGAGTCGGAGTCGTAATCAAAAGCATAGAACTCAACGACCTAGTGAAAACAATTCCTCTTACGACTCCGTCGTTAACGATGAAGTGTAAACTAGGTTGTCGGGTCGCAAGCAGAAGCAGAAGAACTAAACCCCTAATAACTTGCGTTGTGATTGATTTCTCCTTCCGCTTATGCTTCCGACTCCAACAATCTGATTTTTCACTAGACTGTGAGAGACGGAGTCGCAGGCGGAGTCGGAAGAAAATGGAAACGTTCTATTCTCCCGACTCCGATTCCGTCGCCCCTATGACTCCGCTTAAGACTCCAATTCAATTTGATTTTCACAAGGTCATAAGCCCTCTTACGACTCCGCTCACGAGTCCAAACTCGGACTCCGTCGCTGGTGAAAAACCAGCCTTTAGACCCTCCAAGGAACTCGTGCCTTGGTCGGTGATCGCTGACTGCCAGTTGGCCTGTAGGAAGCACGGTGCTTCCTTCTGGCCAATTGCCTGACAACAGCCCCGCAATGTGTATTCCTATTACACAAAAATCTCTCATTGCAATTTCTGAACGGAGCAAAGTCAAAATTTACTGAGCGCGCTTTTATACTAGCTGCGCAATCGAAAAATTAATTTCTTAATTACTACAAAAATTTCGAATTGTCCTTGTTTTGTTTTTGTACCTTTTTTGGGACCATTCTCCAACAGCTTCTTGAAAAATGAAGATATCATTTCTTTATCGTCGTGTGAATCAGCTGAAGTATTTTCCTTCTTTTCACCAGCCGGCGAATCTATTTTAGGCGCTGTGAGTTGACCAGATGTCCTAGAGCCATAATGCTTGTCAACATTTCCACCGCATCCAGAGGAGCCATCTTCCTTGGGAAACAGTTTTGATGTCTCCTTCCCGCTGGCCTTGGGCTGTTTTTTGCCTTTTATGAACCCAGCGAGCTTTCGTCTATTACTTGGTATTGAAGGAACTTCTTCGAGTGAAGCCTTTTCCTCGCCTTGCTCTGGAGCTAAATTGTTTCTTGTTTCCTGTTCACTCACTTTTGTTGTTTCTGGTTTGGTTGACAACAAGCCGTTGGATGCCAGAGATTGTTCAGCTGGTTTGGAGGCTGCACTAGAGGTTGAATCTTTTGGGCTTTTGGTCTTGCGACTTTCTTTTTTTCCTTCAACATTTGCAGGCGTATCAGTATTAGAAGACTCTTTTCCTTCATCTGCTGAAGGTGTTATGGCTTTCGGGTTGCTGTTGTTGTTATCTTCAGCACAAGTCACGGACTCTGCAGTCTTGTGGCAGTTTGAATGAGCGCCCGGCTGCCGTGGTTGATAAATTTTCTTTTCCACCTTTGCTTCCCGTTCACGACCCTTGTTAACACTGTCAGGCGTGTTATTTGCTCTTTCTTTGCTCCTTCTTTTCTTGTTTTTTCTTTTCCTTGGCGTATAAGGAATCTCCGATGGTTTATCGACAGAGGAAAACAGAAGTGGATCCATGTGCTCCGCGGAAGACACAGCACTTTTGGCAATTCTATTCTTGGCTGATCTAAAAGCGTCTGCCATGATTTCTTGGAATATTTCCTCATCGCTTCGACTGTGATAAAAAGAAGCAGAACATGAATTGGATAAGAAATGGTGCGAGGATGGGACGTAATCTAGTCCAGAGGGGTTATTTATGTCACGGTTATATTTCAAAATAAACAACAAAAAAATGTCATAAAACAAAACGCTAGTCAAACTAGAACCGAAAGTGGATTTTCGAATTTCAGTGTCAGTTAAAATTTTAGTGCAACTACCCGTACTGACTCAGGATGGTAGAGATGATACTGCTGTGAAAAATGATTTCGCCCGCGAGCTAGATTTCAAAACTTGTATCATGCGTCTGATCTTATTCAATTCCTACAACGTAGTCTTCTCTGAAAGTTCCTAACATCACTCATAAATAGGTCATTTCTGGGTTTGCCAAAGCCTCTATTTCAAAGCGAGGCGAAGTGCCTTGCCATTGATTTGAAAATGATTTTTTTTGTCATGCAAATGAAACTCATTTTCACAAGAAATGTTTTGCACGTTGTTTCGTTTTGAAAGCGAGATATTTTGGAACTCTGAAATGGCCTACACCTTTGCCTAGTCCCTGTGCGGCGTTTTCCCAGGCCTTTTCGATCAATTCACTTCGCTGATATACCCAAAGCGAACGAGTGGGAGACGTCGGACTTCTTCGCTCGGACCACGTGATAAGGGACTAGGCAAAGAAATACTCACAGTGACCCTCACGGTTGGCACAGATTCTCTTTACTAATTCACTTCCTCAAAAAATGACAAAAAGATGCATGTCTGAAAAAATTTTTAAAGAGCCGATATTGAGAGGAGAGTTTTTCTTTTAGGGTACTATATACTGTACACAACAACACAATACTCACTATGGTATTCCATCTTCTAGCATCACAGAGGTCAAGTTAAACTCGATTGTTGCCGACAGAACATTCTTCATTGCTGGTTTTAATGTGACAGTTATCTCAAATGTTTTGTTTGTCTCGCTGATATAATCCGCTAGATCAATGCAGCCAGTAGCAATAACCTGGCGCCGACCATTTTCACCCTCCTGCAAAAACAAGGCAAATTTTTGAAAAGAAAAAGACCATTCAAAATACGCTGCACAAACGAGGGAGAAATAGTATGCCAGTTTTTCCGATAACACAGTTACCACTGGCAAAAATTGAGGTGTTGTTTGGACTCAGGAGATAGTTCTTCAATACACGGTGTGTTCAAACATGCCTGTCAGTTCCAAGTTGTCTAAGTTTTATTAGCAAGTTATTTTCTTTTCCGTAGGCTGTGAAAAATTAGTATTTGTTTCTTGTATTGTATTCCAAAGTTTGCAGGTTACCACTACAATATGTTTTTGTCATCTTTTATGGTACAAATGCAAACTTACATTTTGGACAACAATCCTCCAAGGGCGGTCTTCATAAGTACCAGCTCGTTTTGGGTTCTATAAAAAAAAGTAGATTTCACAGATCAGGCATGAATAGAAACGCGGTCGCTGATGTTAGTGAAATATTTTGAAGTTTGTGTGTCAAATTTTAATAAATATCTGATACTGAAGAAATGTAAATGAGCTCGAGCAGCCTCCAGTCACATTTCTTAAGCTTCAATCAACTTTTTAAAAGTAAGACTTTAACATTATGATAAGAGGCTCTTTACCTTGAAGAGTTTGAAAGTGTTTTTCACCGGATCCGGCTCTGGCCACACATGAGTGCCACGGTATGGATTGACAAATCCTGGCTGCCATGGAACTGGCTAAAAAAGATCAAGTTTTTTTTAAACCTTAATAAGCTTAAGCTTATTTTCATTGTAAACTGTTGAATTCATAACCTGAAATTCATCCGATTGCTTCGAGTCGTTTTCTCCTCTCAACAAGTCCAACAACGTCGTTACTGAGGGAGTAATAACGACTCGAAGTAATCGGATGAAATTCAGGCTATTGAATTCAAGGAATTTCAAGAAGAATGAATAACATCAAAAATTCAAGGAGTGAAATAAGTACATACCTTTGTTTGGCAACTGTTATTTTCTTTGCCCCACAAAATGATGAGCTTGTTAGGATGCCTAGGAAAACAAAAAAGCGAAGAAAAGCAGAGAACTTGTGAGATACTAAAAGCTGAGATTCAAACAGTGACAACAACAAATTTTGACCTTGCATATTACGTTTAAATTACCAAAAAATCACTCAGCTAGTACTAATTTGTCCATGGAAAAATGAACTTCCAGTACCTGTAAATTTGGAATAGAATTTCTAACTCTCATGCACATCTTGGCCGCCATTTTTTGAAAACGTTTTCGTGGAAACAAGTGACAAACTTAAAACTCTCAGACCCCTCCCTGGTGTCCGTTTGCCGGTTACCATCGAAATTTAAATTGACAATCTCCCACATTATGGGATGTAAGATACAGGGGTGGTTAGTGGCATTAAATAGTGATGACTTGAATTTAAGATGTTAGTAATGTCAGTAATGGCTTCTGAAAGAAATAACTCTGGACATGATATCATATTATGATCTCTTGCTCGAGATTGCTTTGGGAATCTTTCCTGGCTCGTCACAGTATGCATGTAAGAACTGGAAAATTTTAGAAATTATCGCTTTTGACTGACCTACTATTGTTTTACAGGCAACGATTACGAAAAATAACATTTAAATTTAAAAATAGATACATTTTCCAATAGTAAGCTATGAATACTTTAAATAATTCTTAGAAGGATAGTGCCGTAAATATCGAGAGTGTTTCAAAATATATAAAGACAACAAGTATAATGTTATTTGAAATCTGTAAACCATCCCACGTGAGGAAGGCATCTCCTGGCAGGCATCTGAGGTATTATTTTTTATCACTTCCTTTTTAATTTTTTTGTCGCTTACCATTTATCTGGCTGACATTCAATGGTCAGCAGGTTTACTGATGCTGTGATCTGAAAATCACGAGCGTTGCTTTTTTTTCTCTTTATCTTTTGTATGACAGAACTCATTTTGCTCCTCTCTGATACGCTTTCAAGCAAACTCTAAACTGTTCTGTTTATTTTCATTGTGATGTCATGTTACTAGGTTTCTGTTTATTCTGTAGCGCGCGCAATAGAATGAGAAAGAAACTGATCGATAATCTCCTAAAAAGAAGAGACTACACTTTAAAATAACACTGAAAAAAAGGATAAAACTACGCGTGTTTATCTTTATGAAAATGATTCTTAATTTAATTTCACTTTATTATAAATTTTAGCTAATTTTATTGACATGTGTTTTCTCCACTCTTTCAGGTTCACTGCGCCTAGGACGATTTCAAGTCAGTCTAACTTTGAAATCCTTAAAGTAAGTAAAAACGAAATGTTTTTGACGTACAAATCTGTACCAGTTACTAATCCAGTTCAAGGCCTGCGCACATTTCAAGTAAACTTAAGGACAAAACCAAACTTTTTTAACTTCACCATGGTACCTACCACTGCCCTTCTGGTTCACACACAATAGTCAATGATGTAGCTGATGCTGAAATCAGGAAATCTCGCCGGGTAAATTTTCTTCGCTTAATCTTCTTCATCACGTAAGACATTTTTAGTTCCACTGAATGAACACACTAAGTCTCCTGGATAGTTTGCTTAATTTTATTTGTGACGTCAAATCACCATGGCATTTCGAACGCCGTACAGGTTCTATTGCTCGCGTGATTTCAAAGAAACAGAAACTTTCGTTGTACGATGCCATTTTTGTCTAGAGGGGGAGGGTGCAGTACTTTAAAAGAAAAAAACTCTCGGAAGCCTTATCAAACCGTAAGCAGGGACGGTTTATTTCATATTAGGTATTTTGAGAACGGACCTCTGGAGCCAGGGTGCATAAAAGATTCCTTCGTGTATAAAAAAGTCCTGGCTACGGCCCCCGTACATATACATGAGACCGGTCATTATGGCTCTTGGACCGGATTCTTATGAGTGACGAGAAAAATTAACAGTCAATGGCAATGATTTGTAAAAAAAGGGGGCTTGGTCTGTGGCGTCAAACCTTCGGCTTTGACATGTCAACCGGCTTAGAAACCCTCGTTGTTCAGCCTAGTCGTTGTTAGGGCAGATCGTGTGAGAAGGATACCGAGCGAAGACTGGGGGCAGTCGCCTCCCTTTGCAGATGCACAAAACTATTGCTTATATGACATGGTATTTTGAAAAACAAAGATGGCGGCTGCCGTGCACAGATTTCTTCTGCAAAAGAGTCGGTTCTCGTCTGTAAAAATGTCTGCTGTCAGGGCAGCGATTCATACTTCATTATCACTTGCATCATCTCATGGAGATCCACTGGTTGGTGTTTTCATTTGTTTCTATTTTATTACTTGAAAAGAAAACGTGAAGTGAATGGATTGTGATGCTGGTTATTTTAAAGTTTATGCTCTGCCCCACGAAAATTAAAATGCTGCTCACATCGCCGCAATTCAATTTACTAGCATTGCATCCTATTTTTCAGGAACATTGGTGATTTAAGTGCGTAAAGAATTGAGTTGGGATTGGGGTACAAACAAATCCTAGGAGCTAGCTAGGAGGTATACGGGTACTAGTACGTCGGTAGTTTTAATCAATCAACAACATTAGCTGACATTACCCTGTCTCTGAAGGGGGAATTTGTTGGTACTTTTAATGTTTTTTATTAGAGGGAAAACTTAAGTTTTTCTGAAGGGTATGAATTCCATACTTTTTTTAAAAATGATGATCAAATTTCCTGGAATGTAGGCAGTTAGGATTGTCAAATGCCCCACCGGCTAGCGCTTCAAGAAGTGTCAAATACCCCACCCACCAGCGACTATTCAAAAGTTTGCCCATTTGTCACGTTGTTTACTCACATGGAAATATCCTACTATGCACAACCGAAATTCTAAAGTCTCGGAAAACTGTCTTAAAGATGTTTGTTCATTTCAATAAAATTATTCATAATGAGAAAGCTTACATTATTTTAACCCTGATAATGGTCTGTTCCAAAGGCTCTCAAATGCTCCAACAAAATAGTGAATATAGGAGCAATGAGCTGGGAATGCGGTGCATATACACAATGTGAAAAGATTTATGAAATCCTTATGCTTGTGATACTTATCAGCATTTTCACCCGAAAGTCAAATGCCCAACTAGGCAGGCCTCATTTTGGGTCAAATTTCCCACTGTAGGGGGTAAAACTCCAGTCAAATCCTCGGAAAATGCTTGGGGGGGTGGAGTGGGGGGAGGGATGGGCAATTTTAGAATTGATAGTTACATTATGCACTCCTTTTCAGGGTTTCCTGGTTCTTAGGGATAGTGATTTAATATGGTATACAGTTTATTAACAGAAGCATGAGCTGGCATACTTTCCTTTCTGACAAAATTACTTCTAAGGGGCCTGGTAACTCATTTTTCTCACCAACAGGTTTTACAGTGCATACTTTTAGAAATGGCCCTACCTCACTGGGAAAAGTTCACTGAGGAAAACTAGGAGGGGGTGGGGAGTGTCTCTAAAAGAAAAATATCATAACAGAAGTGAAAGGTTTAGTAGGAGTTCTTTTATTGTGGGGGAGGACTGATTTGGATATTTTCTAGAAAATGTGGACATGAATAAGAGTGGAACTCACTGCAATTGAATTACAGTGTTTTTTTGCTTTTTTATTCTCAAGGGCACTAGGCAACGGAGTCCATCATTAGAAGAGCATCAGAAGGAGCGCATGGCTCGTGGACTGCCCAAGAGGAAGTCTATACATGGTGTCAAACATGTAGTAGTGGTTGCTTCTGGCAAGGGAGGGGTGGGCAAGTCTACTACAGCAGGTCAAATAAACATTTCTACCTGTCACCATATATTTGCATTATTTTAAAACTCGTTAAGATCAGTCTTCTGTCTCTAGGGTTGGAGAGATTGATTACAGTGGATTCAGATACAAAATGACTTTTATAAAATGTGCACAGTATTTTTTTGTTACTCTTACACACTGTTATTTGCCTGAATCTGTTGGACAAAATATTCTTTGTAAGAAATTCATAATAATATTAGGGAACTGATTTTTACTGGATTGTTTCAGATTATTTATTATGTTTTTAGCTTTTAAACTTTTTCTTGCTAGCATCAGACAATGGGTTATTTTTCTGTTATTTTTATATTACATTTTTCATTATAAAAAAAAAAGATGAAAAAAAAACTACAAACAGTACCATCAAAAAATAAATGAAAAACAAGTTCAAAAAATAAGGATAAATAAGGGACAGTAAAAGCCATTGGAGGTAATGCAAGCTTAAGACCCATAATACAAGGCAAACCACCAAAAAAGGGAGCAAGGGTGGCGCAGTGGTGAGAGCACTCGCCTCCCACCAATGTGGCCCCGGTTCAAATCCCAGCGTCAACGCCATATATGGGTTGAGTTTGTTGCTGGTTCTCTCCCTTGCTCTGAGAGGTTTTTCTCCAGGTACTCTGGTTTTCCCCTCTCCTTAAAAACCAGCACTTCCAAATTCCAATTCGATCTGGAACGCACGACATGTTTAAAAGTTCATATGAACTCTTAAGTGCTTTGTGGGTTAAAAAGCAATTTACAATTTACAATTTACAACTACGGTTGTGTGAAAGAATATGGGAATAGAAAGGTGAACACCCCCAAACCACACAGTTTAGACCAGTTTTTTTCAGTGCTGCTCTTCTCTATCGAAGAGCACAAATGACAACAAAATTCTTTTATAAATAAATAATATTATTATCTATCTTTTTTTTCAGTTAACTTGGCTTTAGGAATGCTGGCTAGTGGACAGGTTTGTACAAGAATAAAATCAAAATTAATTTCTCCTACAATGAAAATCATCGCAGAAGTGACAGGTTAATTAGTTTGTGTTATTCCTTTCCTCCTAGTCTCTTCGTGTTGGGCTCCTGGATGCTGATGTTTATGGTCCTTCAGTACCAAAGATGATGAACTTGAGTGGAGAGCCAGAGCTGACAAAACGTTAGTTGCAGTTCAATGTTTAACAACCACTCAATGCTTTAGTCCCATAGCTTATAAGTCTGACCATCCTGGATGAACGTGTATATAAATATGGATAAATGTAGTAAATCATACAGTTATATTGTCTGATCTTTTAGTTGAATATACAACTTGTTAGATTAATATAAATTCTGCCTCTACAAGTAAAAGACATCTTTTATTCTCTTGGTAGAAAATCAGATGAGGCCTTTGGTAAATTTTGGTGTGCCTTGGTAAGGACAATGCTCCTTTCTAATCCAGTTACTTTAGGTAAACGATCAGACAGAGTTATAATTTCTTTAACTTAAACCTAACTTATCTGCTTATTTTCTATTCAACATTTCAGTTGCACTAAACATGACATAATTTATTCATTCATTTTATCCTAAACCACCAGCAACATGCCTTAGTGGTTTTTGTTTTATTAGAATATGGGCAAATCTCCTTATATGTCTGAGTTATTGAGGTAGAAACTATATCAAGGGGTTTGGTTTTTGGGCCACCAGAACTGTCTGTAATTAAGATGGATTTTTGGAGAGAGGTTGGCTGTTTTAATATTCAGTATATTATTCTCCAGGGATGTCACTAAGATTTCAAGTTGCCAGGTAAAGACAACAAGTAGGCAGGGAATAAAACAGCTAAAGATTTCTTTGGGTTCTATTTTTCTTCTATAGACCTTTGTCACATGGCAGCCTTTTGTCTCAGAAGATTTAAAAAGCTTTGTTTACGCATAGCTAGCCTCGTTCTCTCTACAAGGCTAGCCATGCATAATCTCCTCAGACAAAATGGCCACTGCGTGACAAAGGTCAATTTTCCTATGAAAGCAGCTGGGGCCATGTTTGTGGTAGTAGCGGGGGGAAATGCCCCGCCCCTGCCTCTTAAATTTTATGACGGCCCTGATTCTCTTATGACACTTGCCGTTATTGTAGCATTCTTATCCATAATGTAAGTATGGCAGTTTCAACACTATTGTGTTGCATTTGTGAAGTAGTGAATTCAAAATTTGGTTTTATCAATTAAATGATAAAGTCAGGTTGCCTCCTTTAAAAGAATCAAAAGTGGACGTTTAGAGTACTAGCCCTTGCATCAAAGGGAAATTGGATTCACTCTGTTAAAGGGATAGACAAGTTCTTATAAAACTTCAGCTAGGCAAATTTTCTTTGCTCTTGCTTTTATAAAAAACATTATCCAGATTTTTGAATTTGTCCCACGTGTAGTTTACAGACCAGCATCAATAAATACTGTAAAAAAGCCTTTCTTAAAAGTGTCTTTTTTGTTTTTGTTTGCTTTTTTTTTTTTTTAAGTATGTCAATGGGATTTCTTGTGGAGGAAGGAGCTCCAATTGTGTGGCGAGGACTCATGGTAAGCTGAACCTTTAAATGATTGTGTTTTTTATTCCGCTCATGAAATAAAGGAAAATTTAAATTTGCTTTTAGGGATTAAACAACATTTGTTATGACCTTACTTTGATGGGTTCTGTTTCTCCTTTTTTTTTTCTTGACCCCCTCAACAGGTCATGTCTGCCGTTGAAAAGCTTTTACGACAGGTGGCCTGGGGAGAACTAGATGTCTTAGTGATTGACATGCCACCAGGCACTGGAGACACGCAGCTGTCTATCTCACAACAGATTCCTATTTCAGGTCAGCCAGTTGTTTAAAAGAAATGTCACAGGACTGGATTTCCCCTCGATAATGCTTACTTGGATACTCCAATAGTATTTAACAAAAATGATAAACAATGTAATTTAAACTAAAAAGGCTTAGTGTAAAGTAATATGAAGTTTTTGTGCAGGATTAAATTAATTTCATTGCGGTCTTTGGTTATTTCATTGTTAAAATGAGGTACAAATGGTTGTTGTGAGGGGACCAGAGAAACTAAATGGAAAAAGGATCATCGCAGTCGAAGACACAACTTGTGTGGTTACGAAAACAAAGCCTGAAAAAAATTCAGGCCTGCTTTTTTTCTCAAGCTGTCTTTTCTCATCTGCATAGGTTACGTCTTCACCCCACAGTTCAACTACATTAAAATAAATTCATACATTCGTTAAACAGAGAAAAAACACAAGAAAGCTTCTAGGAAAAAGGACATTTCAGCAAAAAATGTTCAGAACACTGTTAGTCAGTACTCAAACAAGTCACATGCAAAATTCACTGCCTCTCGGGATGATTTTGCCCCGCTGGAGCTTTTCAATTAATATATCATGTCATGCTGAAATTAAAATAAAAGCTTTTTGTTACCTTTAAATTTGGTCTTAAACCTAATAGTGATGTTTTGATGTCAGTGTAATGATTATTCCTTTTTGATAATTATAGGTGCTGTTATAGTCACAACTCCTCAAGACATTGCACTGCTTGATGCTCGCAGGGGAGCTGAAATGTTTAGGAAAGTTCATGTGCCAGTAAGTTAATGCTTCATTGGGCACAAAAAAAAAAAAAAAACACTTGGAGAATATTGTGTCCCCAAATCTCAAGTTGTAAGCTCTTTCCATTCCACAAAAATTAGCAGGCGAGATGTGGCCAGCTTGAAGATGCGACAGTTAATAACATGGCTTGTTCATAGATTCTTTCAGTGCTCTTCATAAAGCAAGCATTCAGCTCCGCTTCTCTTTGTTTCCTGTCTCCACTGGAGCTAAAAAGCTTTTAATTACCTCCAGATACAATTACTGTTACAAAATAACAGTACTGATTAAAAAAGCGACTTTTTTTTAAACATTCAACTACGATGGGGTCAATGTGTTGCAGGGTAAATGAAAGACAAATAAAGACAAGGGTAAATAATAAAAGAGGGTAAATAAAATACATTTATAGAAAAGGCACAATACAAACAATAAATGTCATTGTTGTTGTTATTTAGCTTTGTATCTGAAAAGAACATTTCTCTACTTTTCTTCCTGAAGGTGCTTGGATTGATCCAAAACATGAGCCACTATGTGTGCCCCAAGTGTCAACACAAAGCATACATATTTGGACAAGATGGAGCTCGCAGTGTTGCCAAAGAAATGGACGTGGAGCTCTTGGGTATGTTTATACGTGAGCTTTGCTAATGTTTTATACGGGAACATGGTGGCTTAGCAGTTAACACCTCAAACTTTGAGCCTCTAAGTCTTGATTCAAGTCCTGTTATCGACCGATGTTCCATTTGGTGCTTCATTCTACAGAAACTGGGTTAAGCTCTAGCCTTATGAGTTTGATAGCTCTTATGTGCTTTTACTTGCCTTAGTGGTAGTTTACATTACCACAATGACTAAATTATCTGAAAATAAATGAAATTCAATAACTAAACTTAAACAGAAATAAAATATAAATCTATGTCTGGTGCAACCAGTTTTCCCAAGAAGAATGATGGACAAATGAGAAAGGAATGTTGATTGTAAAAACCTCAAATCCTTCCAAAAACGGTAAAAACGTGCATACCAAAACTAAAAAATGATACCCTCTTTCCAAATGCAAAACCTCATGTCTGACATCAGCTTTGAATGGTTACTTGAATTTCTATTAACAATGTTTTTTTTGAGCAAAACTCCATTCACATTGAAGAGACAAGTATCACAAGGCTGTACACGTTCTTTTGTGTCAAACAGAACCTACATGTTTTGTATTAATTACACGTTATGTTCTGAGTTGCTTTATGTTTTTGTAGGTGACATTCCTCTCCATATTGACATAAGAGAAACAGCAGATTCAGGAAAACCCATCGTAGTTTCTCAGCCAGACTGTCTGCAGGTACAGTGTACCACACCTTATATTGTTCTACAAACAGCACCAAGCAAATTTAACTTGGACATTAAAGAAAGAAACAAGACTAAAGAAACATAAGATTAGAGGAACATAACCATTTTTCTCTATTGTCTTTTCTGAAACAGAGTAAAGCTTATAAGACCATTGCAAGTTGCATCTTGGAAAAGCTTCCCCTGTAAAAGAGGTATCAACTTTGAAGTGATATACTGGTTAGTATTCAGCTGCCGTTCAGCAGTAAGTGACGTTAATGTCCTAAACAGTCCGGTTCCACCATTATCATTACTTTATGCCAACAAAGCAAGTGGTGTGTAAGATGGGAAACAGTGAGGATTGACTTGAAGGCAAGATGCAAAACCAACATTGTTGAAAAGAAGTTCACAAGTTCCAAAAATCCTAAGCTAAGTAATAGGACAGGAAACATGGTGCTCTAAAAAAATCCTAAAGACAAAGCACAGTCCTGGGAAATAAAGAAATTTTCAACTACAGAAGATCTCAACAAAAATACATGACATTTAGGTTTATGGTAAACTGTGTCTAAGCACATATGGAAAAAAGTTTTTGTTATTCTAATTCATTATTTTAGATGTAATAATGTAATACTGTACATAATAATAATAATAATAATAATAATAATAATAATAATAATAATAACATTGAAAACAATGATAATAATAGACTGATTGTTTGTCTTATGGTGTAACCATTTAATGTTTTTTATTAATATTATGTACATGCATCAGAAAAGAATGTAGATTGCTTTACACTGTCCTTGGAAATGTCTTGATAAGATGAAAGAAAGTTTAAATTGTTACTTTTTAAAGTGTTTTAGGACAATGAGCTATTATCAACAAAAGACTGTTTTTTACTTGTATAAAAAACAGCTAACAGATAATAATGTGTAAACTGCAAGCAGATGACCACAGGCCTTTTACAACCCACTTGGTCTAACTAGAAGATAGTTGGCAAAATCTTTCTGTCAGGGGGTGTTTACATGACACCAGGGTGACTTTGGTGCTGTCAGGAGTTCACTCCAGTGTCCGTTTCCCTCGTGTGGCTCTGTATTTGTTTACATGATACCACCACAAAATGTCATGCGGGCGCGAGTTCACCCCGGTTTTAAAATCAATCTGCTGGTAGACCGAAATGGGTAGCACATGCATGCATAACAATTATTATTGTCAATCCACGGTGGCATCGTCATGTTGGTCAGGGAATGACAAAAAAACATGGAAACATATAAATGCCATACAAAATCAAGAGGTCACCCCAGTATGAAACTAGTGCCAGTGCAGGTTTTCTCATGTAAACACCCCCTTCGTAAAGGATATTGTTTTCATTAATACTGTAAAATTCCGAAAATAAGCCCCCCCGAAATCGTAATGCAAAAAACCCTCCGTTAAATCGCCCCTCCTAATATAAGGGGGCTTGTACTTGGAATTTGCCCTCGAATACAAAGAAACAGAAAGCAAAAATGGTAAATTTCCTTCCCACTACAAGCTAGCCCAATCGATTTTGAAACGCAAATTTCCCTCCGTACATAAGCCCCTTCGAATATAAGCCCCTCAAAAAGGGCCTTTGAAAAATATAAGCCCCGGGGCTTATTTTTGGAATTTTACTGTACATTGCTCTACAAACAGTACAATGGTGTGTTTTTTGTTTAACTGTCTTCAGCTGTTACCAAAAGCACCACTTTACTTGGGTTTAGTCTCAGCATCTGAAACCCTCCGTATGTAGATAGCATCTTCAGGATGTCTAATGATGAAAGAAATAAAATGAAATAGAAAGTATATGTATTTTTTGTAGCCTTTTCTCACATCAATACCTTTGAGGGGGAACAAGTGCACCTTTTCTAAGCATTGTGTCTAACCCTGATATCAATAGGACATGGGGTCAATTTGATAAAACTTTTACGAGTGTCATTTACAAGGGTGGCCTTAGTTTCAGTCTTAAAACAATAGCTACACTTGTTAACATGTTATTAAATTGATCCCTAGTTTTTATCAAGGTTATTAAGATCCTGAATACAGTTGGTAGTGTTGTTGTAAATTGTTAGCGTATACTGAAACTTCACTCTGCTGATCTACAATCAATGAAAAAATTGTTGAGAAATTGTACTCAGGGAACAAAAGAATCCACACCGCTCCCCCCCTCCCCCCCATTCAAAGTTGGGGTGTTTGTTGTTTTCTACAGGTAGCTCGAACAGTGGCACAACATTGCATAGAGGGGATGGGGGAGGAAAAGCTTTTTTTTCCCCTTTTAAAGTAGGTAAAATGTCAAAAAGCCCCATTCCGGCTTAGTGTCTCAACTAATTTTGTCGCTGATTGTAGCTAGTTTACAGGCACAAAACAACTAGTGCAAATGAAACATAACAGGATTTAGAACTCCAACAAGCAAGAGGGCTGGAAAAAAGTCACATCTGGTAGTCTACAACAAATAGATTTTCTTGCTGGGCAAGGAAGTACACCTAAAGCATGACCAACAGAAATGAAACCTCTTTCACCGGGCAAAGTGCAGAAGAACTGTTATCAATGCTGCTCTCTTGGGATAGTGCATGCTAGCTGTGAAAAAAACTGACTTTCTTTGCACCCTGATTTTTGCAGCATTTTAGACAATAAGGTTTACAAATCCTAATTTTCTTAACTCCTGGAAGTGATTGAAGACTTACTCTTTTTCATCCTCCTCATACATGTATGACGAAGCTATAGCCAACAAACTGCCATCATTACTAAAGCTCAATGATGCTATACTTGTTGGGTAACGATGGAACTGAAAAAAAGGAAGGGAAATATCAGTTCCTGCACCCAGATTTACAAGGTGTTCCTGAGTAAAGTATAAGTGCATGATCTGGCTTGTATAAAACAATTTGCAAGAATGTTGAATAATAATGTTAGTGCTGTACCTGACAGAGTCTTTTCTTGTTGAAGCCATCCCAGATGTTTACAAAGCCATCTGATCCACCAGTGGCAAATGTGTTGTGTCTGAAATCATTCCAAGTAAAAAATAATTAACGTAAAGAAAGAAAATTGTTTTTACACTTGAATTCACCAGTCAAAAATGGAAATTGGTCCTCGAGGGCAAACCATTTTTTGAAGCATGACCAAGAGTAAAAGCAAAGCCTCACAAAAACTTAATTTTGAAAGTTTTTGTTGTTAAGTCAAATGCAAGAAAATTCAAGAGTTTTATTGCAGCAACTCCTCACAAATATGATAGGTTTCCAATTTCTACTGCAATGGAGGCTCTGATGCACACATGGAAACTCTGCTATAGATTTTTATTTACTCACACATTATGGAAGGATATAGCATTGACAGGGTAAATGTTTTCCATTCCCTCCTCTTTGATTCTATGACACTTGAAAGCATATTTCTTTTTCTGTACTTCAGGGCTTGGATCAAAGTATTCCACGGCTACTCTGCCTTCAATGGAGCTCAACACATAGCCTAAGGATTTTGACACAAGAAAGAATTTACTGTCAGACAAATCCATATTAAAAGAGTGAACTTTAAGAAATTCAATTAGCTCTTTATGAAATGCATCTAAACTTCATGGCAGTTCTGTAAGACTATGTGAAACACTGTTGTTTTTTTTTTTGAAACACTATCCAATGATCTATAACATATCATCATATAATATCATCCCCCAGATCCAATATAAGCAATTCACATACATTGTATGCATTACTTCATCTAATTATCTTTCCCTAGAGTATATTATGAACTAGCCTGCAAACAGCAGACGCACTTCCAGTTGTTGCTTCTCTCCTCCAGAGGGAGAGAAGCGACGACCGGAAATGCATCTGCTGTTCGCAGGCTAATTATGAACCAATATAATGACCAGCTCCTAGTTGGGTTATTAGCTCAATTGGTTAGGGGTGCTGCACCGGGATCACAGAAGTCAGGGTTTTAATCCTGGCAAGCCTGATTTTTTTCTGGCTTTCTTTTCGCAACTGCTTAAGTTACATCTTCAGCTGTGATGATCGTTACATTTATTAGGTCCACAACACTGTCGTACGAGTCCACAAGTGGAAAATACTCATGTTTATTGCATTTTACTTGTTAACAAAAAATTGCAATCTTTTTACTGTCATAGATTATTCACCATTAACAATTTCATTATTACATTTGTTCAATCAATAACTGCTTATATACTGACACTTAGTTTTCCCCTCTAACTGAAACCTTGTTCCTATAATCTTGACGGTTATGATATTCACTGACCTTGTTTGTTGGGGAATGTTCGAATGCATCTTGTTTGGTATTTTAAACTAGATTCTCTCCTCTGTTGTACACATCCCTACATGAGAATAAATTAACACCATATAAGGTATGACTTTAGTACTGTAAATTTACAAGTTATTGTACCACTGGGAAGTAAGTTACAGCCTTCTCACAAAGATGGGCTTCTTGAATGGAGAGGGATGAGACTGTGGTACATCTTGCATGAGGGTTAAAAAACTAAGTCTTACTAAATAGCACAACAATAGCAAAAACGTTTGGGCACCAGAAAAATAATGAAATTAATGCTTTTGTCTTTGAATAAAGAATGCCACGGCACCTATGTAAAACCTTTCCAACCAAAAAACAATGTGAAAGTTTAAAAAACTGTTAATTCTTACATTTCCTGCTTACCGGTACATATCAAAACAGTGAAGTATCAGTAGAACAGTTCTTACCATGTTCCTGAGATCCCACACCATCACTCTCCGTCCTGCCTGCAATAATACAAAATTATGACAACATTGTACGTAAATCTAATCAAACAATCAAAAAAAGGAAAACATTGAAAGAAACACAAGTAGCACAGTACAAGTATACTTCAACAAAAAATAATATTCCTTACTGTTCCAACAACAAGTCGCTCATCAGATGTTGCCATTGTGTAGACCTACAAAACAGCACGTTATTAGTTCCTGACAAAAAGAAAGGAAAACTATGGAGAGTTTGTTAAGGATAATAATATTAAAACAGTTATATGTTTTGAAGAAATGAGGAGCTACATGTACAACATCCTGAGATATCCAGAGCAAGTAGCTGATGGGGAAATGATAACAGGCAAATTGCGTTGGTGTGGGCAAAGTTCATCAAATGGTCAGAAGAGTTGTTGGGCACCCACTCATTTGAAAAAAAAAAAAAACAGCCCAAAAACGATTGATTTGCCTGCTTCTGATTTTTACGGCCAATCAAAAGCAGGGAATTCAAATGCTTCCAGAAGTAACAATTTCACTTGTAAATAATCTGTCCCAATAATGACATGTAGTGAATGAAATATGACCCTTCAGCTGTAAGTGACTCTTGATCAAATGAGAATTTATTGTTTAGTTTCAAACAAAAATACAAGGACATTTGCATGGAGAATTAAGCAGTCAATCAGAAGTCACTTGGGCTTTTGTCTTGGTACTCAATACTTCATTATTAGTTAGCTGCCCTGCCTGGTTCTCCCTGGATGCAGCTTGAACAACACAATAAAATAGAAAATGATTACCGGTACTTTCGAGAGACAAAAACTCAAGGATGGTTTTTAATACCTTTTCAGGTTGTTGATATGTTCCTGTACACTGATTTGCTCTTGGATCCCACAGTTTGATATTTTTGTCCCAACTGCCTGTAACAATCACACCTAGAAATCACAGTAACAAGTACAATATATTAATAATAATAATAATAATAATAATAATAATAATAATAATACTTTAATTATCCTCCCGCATTTAAGGCCTAGAGGCTTTTCAGGGATAATGAAATAAATAATTTCAATGTAACATAATGGTGTTAAAAATCCCAACTGGTACATGTAGGAGATGAACCAGTTGGCTATCTTACAAGTCTGGCCAAGGATTTGAACTAGGGGCCCAGCTAGCAGTCAGGGCAGGATTAGAACTTGGGGCCTCTGAATTAGAAGTCCAGCACTCTAACCGCTCTACCATGCTGCAATTCATTTTAGGAAATTAAAAAAAAATGTGCAGGCTCTTGTGATTGTCTTGGGAAGCTCTGTCCAGTTCGCGTCTTATTTAAGACGCGTCTTATTTTTCCTCGTATAAATGGCCCTATTGAAGACAGAATAAAATGATTGGAATCAAACGTTTTAAATTGTTGTGTACAGATCACAACGGCCGAATTACGTGAAATAGGTCTTAAAATGAGGGAATGACGTTTCAAAGAACTTAGTGAGACCATGTCCCTCACTCCACTACCTCCCCCCTCTCGGGAAAGTGCACTTCTGGGGCACATTTTTTGCCTTACCGGCCATGAATGGTCCCTTACCTGCTGAGCTAAATTTTGGGAAGAACACTGTATAAGCCCAGGGTTTATAATCAGCAGTTTAGGGTATTACATAAGGCACTAAGCAAACCTCATTTCATAATTTGTTAGGTCTTACCAATAGCAGGGCAGAATTCTACACATTTTATTGGTGCCTCATGCATTCCTACTACTTGCTCAGTTGAAGTGTTAAAGTCCATCCTGAACAAAACACAATAGGATTAATCAACATTCGATTTGATTTTACAAGACAGGAAGTCATACAATATTATTTGAAATTAATTTCTTTTCTTATCTTTGTAAAAAGATTACCGTTTTAACAGTTACTTGAAATGGTAATCACAGTTTATACATGTAACAGTCTCCTCCAAGTTTTGAAATGTTAGCTTGTCGTACATGAAATTGATCCACACACATATAACGTCGAAAGCCATGGTAGGCACATAACACCTTGAAAATGCAATGAATGAATTTGCACTTAGCTTATCCAGCTAGTTTAAAGGCACTCCGCTCAGATATTTAGAAACAAATCATTCAAATACAACGTAACAGGATTAAAAACCCCAACTAGCAGAAGGCAACTAGTTGGCTATTTACAAGTGTGGCCAAGGATTTGAACTCGCAATGACTGAGAACAAATCCAGCAAGTGGCCAGAGCAGGACTTGAACCTGGGAACGCTGGATTGCAAGTCTGACGCACTGACCACTTGGCCACGCTGCCTCCCATTTTTCAGCAACAAACACTGTAGAATGCACCTTTGTTTTCTAGGTTTTAGCATTTTTGGCAGGTAAGTGAGTCAAAAGGTTGGTGCTAGATTTTCTCTCATCTGATGACTCATACAATATAAAATCAACTCACACTTTGAGAGTACTGTCTAGACCACCACTGTATGAATGTACACCATCTTGGAAACAGCAGTCTAGGACAGCATTAGCGTGATTGTACTTCAGTCGCATGTTATTATTCTGAACATCATAAAGTCTAACTGACTGTTGAAAGAACAAAAAAATCAAGAGCATCAAAGTTGACTCTATATTAATGGACATCTCTATAGGACAGACACCTCTATAAAAGAGACACCCAGATTTGGTCCTTACACTTCTTTACTTCTTTTATTTGACTCTCTATAAGACGGACACTTAATGGATTTAGTGCTGGCCACAAAGATGTCCAATTTTGGAGCCTGAACCCTGGTAAATTTTCCGACAGCCCTGCACATTTATCATACGTCCAATTTTTGACACTATTCATATTGACTATTTTTATGAAATATTATAAGCTTGCTGCATGCATGATCAATGTAGGAGCTATACAGAAATCTTTCTGCTTTCTGTTAAGCTTTGAGGCATGGCATAGCTAAAGAATACAGGTCAACTTTCTTAGAATTATAAATTGCAAGTCACTCAGCAGTTCACTAGTGAAAATAGAGGCTCAGCGGCTCGCTAGTCCTAACGGAAGAGCCACCAAGCCACTAAATCATAAACATGTACCCGTCTTGTTTCATAACTCTAACCTCGACTGAGGAGTCACTAAAATATACGCCTTGATTGTTCTTTAAAGCTTATGCCTCTCAATATACTTATATACCTTGCATACTACTTGCTAGTAAAATTTGTATCTTTTTCGTTCTTTCTACACTCATCATGACTAGCGAGGCACCGAGCCACTTCTATCAAGGCCTCACAAAATGAAGCAACGTGGCTCTGTATTCTGTAGCCGCTGAATTTTTTTCTTTGTCAGTCAGATCGTTAGTGTCACGGGATTCCCATAATACTGCTTAAATTATACTCGAAAAAGCGTCTTTCCGCAGGCAGAACTTAAGCTCACCTAAGCCTATAATATTAAAGTCATCAAATTTCTGTATTGTGACCGATTTTAGAATAGTTTTCCCTCAAAATTCAAACATAGTTGATTGAAATAAAAGAAGCTTACTGTATCCCACGATGATACCAATAAAAATGATGCTGATGTAGGGCTGAATTTGACGGAAGAAATTCCATCTGAGGGAGGTTGTTCAAGTTGAAATTCGTTGGGCCCGTCCGCCATTTTGGAAAATGTGCGCGCGTTATGCTTACAGGGCATTATGGGAATCTTCCCAGTCTCTCACGTTTTGTAATCTTCTGGCTTTTTTTATCAGCGGATATTACGGACACAAGGTTGTTCTTCATATAATGCCACTAAATGATACCTTACTAAACACTTGCTTGGGCTATATGCCCAAATAGATGAAACGGCAGTGACAGAGTTTATTATTTTTTTGCCGATTTGAGGTAAGGCATTCCAGTTTTTATATAGAGTTGACGGTTTGATCTTTAAACCTTTTATACTCGAGATATCTAGACTGTCACAAGATTCCTGTTATCTAGGGATTGAGCGTTAACTGTAGACTAATACCAAGTATAATTTGTCGCCACGTTGTATAACTGGCGGAATACTGGTTTCTCAATAGGCCATTTTACAGTTATGGATGGAAGCGAGGCTGAGGGTGAGCTTGTTTTGATACAAACCTTCCTGCTTTATTTTGTAAATCAAGTTATTCTTATGCTTACTAGTATTTTTCAAGAACAATTTCCATAACAAAGCAAAGAAGGTTTGTATCAAAACAAGGTCACCCTCACCCTCGCTTCCATCCATAACTGTAAAATGGCCTATTAGTGATATTGGTTAAGTCAATTGCAAGCATGCCCGTCCCTTTCTTGCCGGGTATTTGTCATTTTTTTCTTTCAAATGGCCTGCGGATGTCCCAAGGTGGGGCCAGCAGATCTGACCATGGGGCGTAAAAAAAGTGGACGAAAGCCCCACCCTGGACGAGGCAAAAGGCACACTTCCTTGAAAGAGGCATTGAAAATTCAAACAGTGCGTAATGAATCAAACAGGTTAACCTCACCAGTAAGACTACAAAAACAACATCAAAGCTTTTAAATGTAATAAAAAGTCAACTGCCTGTACAATATAATAGAAAGTAATTTATTATAGTTACCTGAGACTTTTCAGATGGCCCTTTAAGAAGAACTTTGTCTGATGGCAGTCACTCTTGAAAGGCCATGTCACATTTAGTGTTAAAGGCCATGTTAACAGGATGAAATTATATAGAATTTTACTGCTTGGGATTTTAAAATGTGGCCATTGGCAGTATTAAGAGGTGACTGCATTAACAGGGGATTTTTATAAGGAAATGTAAATAGCCATTTTTCTGGGCCCAAGAAATTGGTCACCCTATTATCGAGGTGGCCGTAAGGTAGGGTTCTGCTGAAATTAAAATAAATAAATGTATGAAATATAAGTAAATAAGTAAAATAATTAATTATAATAATGATAATAATAAACTGCTTAATCTTATATAAGCGCCTCCTGAAATCATGGACTTTTTTTCTATATCTTCAACATAATTGCTAGGCAATTCTTTGATGGTTCTGCAATAAAACGAATTTCTATAGGCTTCAGTCTTTGGTGTTAATTCACTGAACTTGTCACTGTGGAAGGATCATAGTTGGTGATTGCACCTTTTTGATATAGCTTGGGATTTCTAATCATGATTCACCATGGATGGCGTCAAGAAATAGTGTGAGGCAAGCAATTTTCTTATATCTTGGAGAGGGGTCTATGTATTTATTAACAGAACTATAAAGTTTACAATACTTTATGCCCCGCAAATAGCTTTCCTTGGCAGATATCAGGAGACAGTTTCCCTGGCCCTTGTCCATTTAGCCTGCGTGGCCGGCGTTGAAAGGGGGAGGGGAAGGGGGAATTTGGGCATGCCAGCCGGCCATGCAGGCTATTATCCGTTGGGCAAGTGAGCATAAAAAATGTGCCCAATAATGATAGAATGATATTATTGTGACAAAGTAAAACCTGTATTTTCAATTCTCTCTCTGCTTACAGACAATTTGTCTATTTTCTTATTTTAGACTTAGGAATGCTTATTAGCCTGAGGAGGAAATTTTTCTATGCAGTTACATTGATAACTGTAGCCTTGTTTGTGGTTTCCTTGTGGTCTGTATATCGTGATGAACTGTTGTGGCTTAAGGTTGGTTTGCTAACAGCTTTGTAACCTTAAAAAAGTGTTATAATACTGTGTGTTTTTAACAGTTGCAAATACATCCTGGATATCTGTTGAACTGAAGGTGCTAAATATGCTAGTAGTCCATCATTAGAAACATTAAGTAATTCTCCAGACTGACCTCAATACATTTCCTTAAAGAATAAGTTGAGAGAATTTGGTACTCTTTTTATAACCTCTCTACATTGGCCATCTACCTGTACCACTCCATATATTAAAATTCCTACTAGTTCTTCCAGTAATATTTGAAAATTTGCCGCTATGAAAACCAGTGACACTTTCCCCAAATGCTGGTGTCATGGAACCAGGAGCATGTGTATTCACATTTTGTTTTATTTTTGCTTGCAGGTTGATAAATGGGACAGTTGTGAGAAAGTGATTTGGCAAAATTCCTTTTCAAATCTGTTGAGAATATTTCTGAATCCTGACCATAAAAATCACAAGACTGACCAAGACATCTTGGACACATACAGCAGTAGACAATGTCATGACATTCTACAACATGACTTTCCTCACCCTATTGCCACATCAATAGAAACTGAATTTCCAATTGCATATGGAATACTTGTATATAAAGGTGGGCCTCTTCTTGAACAGTTACTCAAAGCAATATATATGCCACATAATGCCTATTGCCTTCATGTTGATGTGAAGGCCTCTGAAACTTTCAAACGGGCTGTTAAATCAATGACCAGGTGCCTAAGCAATGTCTTTATCACCAAAAAAACTGTGGATGTGATATGGGCACATATTAGCATCATTGAAGCACAGTTAAATTGCATGGAAGATTTATTGGAAAGTCCCATTAAATGGAAATATTTTATAAATTTAGTGGGACAAGATTTTCCTTTGTATGACAATAATGGCATTGTAACTGCATTGCAGACACTTAAAGGAAAAAACAATATTGAAAGTTTTCCTATGCCTGAGCATAATTACTACCGCACACAATTTGTTCATCGCTTTGAAAAGACAGGTGAATTTTCCCACGATTACAGAAGAATACAAACATCACTTAGAAAAGAACCACCACCATATGGACTTAAACTTTTCAAAGGCTCAAATCATGTGGCCTTGACAAGAAATTTTGTACAATTCGTCTTGTATGAAAAAAAAGCCAAAGAATTTTTTAACTGGCTAAATGACACTTTTATTCCTGATGAAGCATTCTATGCTACTCTTCAACAAATTCCCGGTGCTCCTGGTGGTATCCATGGAAACCACAGCTGGTTTATGAGAAGACTGATGTGGTTTAATGATGTTTGCTATGGACAAATTGTAAGAGAAATCTGTTGGCTCAGTGTGGCTGACTTAAGATGGGCTTTAAGTAAGCAGGAAAGTAAATGGCTATTTATACAGAAAATCCCATTTGATTATGATAAAAGGTTATTAAAATGCTTAAGAATGGCAATAACAGGAAGGAAGTATGGACAGAGTTACTTTCCTTGAAAAGGACACTTATTGATGAACACTTTACAATTATTCAAATTAGTTTAAACCCAAGTTGTTCTTTTCTAAACACGTTTTGGTGCTCATAGGCATCAGAGCAGTTATTTTAGACCTGATTCTAGTAGACATAAATCTGCTGGGGCAAATTGATCCTGTTGACTTAAAAAATATTACTATCATTACTTATGAGAAAAGCATCGAAGATCACCATATAGCTAACTTTAGTGATGAGAAAGTAATGTACAAAGGGAGATGTTCATAGACAAAAGCCAAGTGTTCTCAATAAGGGAGAAATTAATGAGAAGAAAGGATTACTTTGTCCTCACGGGTAGAATTTCTGTCTTGAAGAAAATATTAGATTATGGATTTTTAAGCTGCTTCCTACTAGTACCTATAATTAAAAATTCTGTTTTATCATCGTTTAACATAAGATTATCTGAAATCATCCAACTGCTAACATCACTGATACAGTCAGTCATAGACTTGATGGCAAAATCAGCATCCGCAGATCGATTGGAGCTGAATGATACAACTGTGTATCATCTGCGTAGCAGTGAACTTGTGGGAGGTGGCATTCAACGATCTGAAACAGTTTGCGCGTGTAGATAGTGAAAAGCAAGGGGCCCTGAAACATGATGATGACCGATGATCAAACCTTTTAATTTTTAAGGCTTACTTCCCGGCAATTGTAAAAAGTGAAAGAGAAATAGAAAAAAATTCCAACTTCTAATTAAATCTTTTCTTATGGTTGAGAGCAAAATATTCTCGAAACTGAGAATGTTTTCTGATCAAAGCTGTGTTAATCGAACTGAAACAGTGCATGGAACCTTGCATTTCCTGTTTTTACTCTCACCTATTGTATGGAATATGTGTGAAAATCTTCATTACGAACGACCAAGAATACTATTGACCGACAATATGCAGAGCGGGGGCAGCTGTAGTGTCAACTATTACTAGAATATCATTAAACAATATAAACATCATGCATGAAATACTACAAGGGCTGCATCCCAGCCCCTTTCATATGGGAGTCTCCCGGGCTACACCAACCCTAGCCTTAGAAACGAGCTGACATTTCACGATGCCACCATTTGATTCCCTTCAAAAATTCCAGACTGATGGTGCTAGTGCTTCTAATTGGTTGAAAATTTACTTCATCCAATTAGAAGCACTACACAGATCTTGGTGGTGATACCTCACCAGTATGGAATTTCTGCAGACATTCCTCAGACATTGGTTTTTTACCATTTACTAAACGTTTCTGGAAAACCCAGGTGGAGAGTAAGTGGAACTCGATTTTTTGGGTCGTTTCAGCAGAACGTTTCCGTGAGCAATGGAACATCTAAAAAGTTTGTCCTGTTTTTTCTGAACGGAATATTCTAAACGGAATTTTGTGTTCCATTTCTTCAGGTCATCTTTGATACCAGGGGCGCTTTCCATTTAGTCAAAATTTCCGGAATTTCCGGTTCGGCAGTAAATGGAACACGTTTCGTCGGTTCGTCCCACGGGAAATTCCCAGAAAAAGTGGAAAATCTAAAAAGGTGGTCCCGTTTTCCCGGTTGGAATTTCCGAACGGAATGTCGTGTTCCATTTACGTTTCTCGTACTTTGTACCAGTTCCAGGTCCACGGTCGGTCACCGCCACGTACCGGGGTTTACGACCAAATGGAACAACTTTTTACCAATCGGAAATTCCACTTTTGCTACCACCGAAATTTCCGGGTTTTTGTCCTAAATGGAAAGCGCCCCAGGTTCACTCCTCCACAGACGTTTTTCGGTGAATGGAACTGGTTTGGTCAAATGGTTAACGCTATTCCACGAGGAAATTTTCCTTATATGAATTTTGTGTAACAGTTGCCCAAATCGTGATTTGACTGGGTTGACCATGTAAATGGGGAAATGGTAAATGGCCAACCAGTGGTGGCGTTGCAAAACATCAGCTGTTTTCTCAGGCTAAGCCAACCCAAGCATTGAGTTGGTGCGTTTGTTCGCAGCGGTTCAGGATATGCATAAAAAGTCCAAAATACTGTACTTTGACAGTCCTTATGAAAGTGCAGCTTCCAAGCTGTTTATCATTGTCTGATGTTCATGTTGTTATCATTGTAACAAAACATTGGATTGACTGAGATGTTTTGGCACTATATGCCTTTATCAGCATTCCCCAGTGGATGAACAGGGTGTTCAGTAAAAATTTGTCAGCTTTCATGGTTACAGACATACCGAAAGGCATCTTTCACAATAGTAGGCTTTTCTTGGACAAAGTATGCAAATTCGTACATAGCTAGAGTAGAAAAGAACGTCACATCATGTTTGGTGTCAGGTACTTGTGAAAAGTGGGACCCTTGAGAGGATCCTTAGTACGTTGCCACGTGTTAGCCACTTTGGAAGGGGGTATCATTACAGTGCCGGCTTCACTCCTTGTCAACAGGCTCAACCTCCAATCTGATTTTTTTTAGTTTGTGAGCTCTTGTTAACTGAGTGTTTATGAGGACGTTTGTTCACTAGGTGTCCTCCTACGAGCATATCAAACGTTAACCAAACCATTCACTAAGTTATCTTCACTGTCCATTCAACCATATCGTCAAAGGTCTTACAAAAGTTGTGGGGGAGGGGGATGTGTGGGTGGAACTCCCTTCTCCCATAATAATCCACAACACCAATTTTCGATCCTCATAAAAACAAATACTCCGCTCTCTAAGCTCAAAACGTTATATCTATTTCACGCTCAGACCTGACATGACATTACCTCTTTTACATGTTACAGACAGTCTTAATAAAACTAGAGAAACATTAGGCAACAATAACTCTTCACTGATTGCTGTTAACATTTTGCAAAGAAAAACTTGCATGTTCCTATTAGTCGCCTTTGTTCTAAAGCTACTTTTACAACAACAACAATAAATTATAATACAGCAATATCTACTTAACAACACGGTTATAAAATCAAGTCTTCCCAGGTCTTCTCATAGTGAAAGGTGGGTAGTGTAGTTATTCAACTTCATTATTAAAAAATATTTCCTAAGCATCTTTTACACCTGTTGGAGTTTCAGAGAGCCGTTGCAGTCTTTTTTTTTTCACCTTTTAGTCAAAATCTAAAACAGCGCATGTGTTTTCCTTCCCTGAGGGGGGACGCCTATCAAGCTGATCTTTCCCTCCCCTTGCCTTTGCACACACAACAAGTAAGGTACAACTGGAATCTATCTTTTCCCCCTGCACTAATTTACTGATATAAAATTACAATGTTTTAGACAAAATTCCCTAGTCTCTTAATTGTACGGTCTCAATTAGGTTTGAAGGGACCTCCAAAGACTCCTTAAAGGGGACTCCGATCATCACCACTTTTGCTTTAATTTTGGAAATATTTATATTCTACTGAGTCACTGAAGACCTTTCCGAGTCCGGCGACGTTCGCGATATCCCCGAAAAAAGAACGCCTGATATGAACAAGAGAGGGTGTTGGGAGAATTCAAGATAGGTATGCTAACCCAATCTATTGCTTTTAAAATGCTTTCAAAACAGATTTTCTCACTTAAATTGTCAGCTTAAGCGATAAACCTTTGATACAGGATGTCTTAAAGAATTTTCAAGTTTGAAATCTTGAAGAGTTGTGGGAAAATTCAGTAAACTTGACGAGTTTTAATCTGAAATTTTTTTCAAAAATCAGCACATGCAAAGCAAACCAAATGACGTCACAAATATGTTAAAATATTCTCAAGTAAAGTTAAACACATTCTGGCGGGGCAATCAGGGTGCGCATACTGTCTTGATTATTTTATAATTATGTAGTGGTTCAATTTGATCCATGGTTCAAATGTTATTTTTCTTTGTTCCTGGGTGTTGTAATTTATGATCCCCAGCTTTAAACAAGGATAAAGTCGAACATAACAGTTACCTAAGGTCAAAGAATCTGACATGTACAACTGATCGAGTTCTTAAAGGCACTTGTGCCCTGGCAAGACTGTTCTGCGCACTGTGTTCCAGAAAGCTTCTTACCCGAGAAAGGGGTAACTTGGGAGTACTTAGATTGTGAACCTTTTCTTCACACCTCCTTGAATCCAGTGCAGGCTTTAACTGAGAGTTTGCCAAAACTAGTGAAGTACTTTTTTGTTTACAATGGACCTCTTGCTAGTTCAGTAACATTGTATTAATTATATAGTTATGCTGTGGGTGAGGATTTTACTTTTCTGATACGAACACCTTTGTGTCAAGCATCAGGTTCTGGTCTCAGCTCTAGTCAATACTGACCATACTGAACATAAAAACCTCACACTGAAGCAGCACTAAATTGACAGTTATTGCTCAGCCTCCTGCTGCTTATTGAACATCTTTAATCCACTCCTCCAAGATGGCTGCCACATCTAAGCGTTCAATTTTATGAAGAATGTTTATCAACTGAAGAACAGTGACAGAAGTGTAATACTCTACAAAAAGTGAATCAGTTGGATTTCTGCGCTGTCCAATAAACTCAGTGGTATCTCTGTCCATACCAAGCTCTTCTGCCACCATCCGAAAATCATCAAAAGACCAGTCACGCCGTATGTTTAGCTTCATGCAAATCTTGGAGTAAATTTTAAGGGGTAGTTGCCTCACTTTCATACTCTCCTTCACCTCCTTAGAGTATCTCTCTGATTGGTGGTGTCCATGTGATTGCTGATTACCATATGTCTGCTGGTGTGTAGCAGAGGGAGGATGTCCAGCATATGTTGAGACAGGAATTTGTTGGTTTGTTGTGGGTAATTGAGAAGGGTAGCTTGGAACAGACAAATCTGAAGTTTAAAAAAGCGCACTTAGTCACTTCATTGTTTCATCTGTTATTACCATAATTGTAAATATGACTGTTACAATGTTTTCTATCAACCTAATTTCCAACAGCAATCTACATTCAACTGATTATTGTAGATAGGCCAGAACAGCAGGTGTTACAATTTGCAATAAATGCCTGCAATTTTTTTTCTCGCAATTTAGGGAGTTTTTTTGAAAACATTAGCCTTGATTTTTTGGGTTTACCAGAAAACAAATCCCAGCACACAAGCAGTGCTATTTTCCCCCAAGTCGCATAAAAATATTGGCACTTTTAACGTGCACGAGCTATTTTGAATGGCTGTCACGTGCGATTCTACTTAATGAAACAGTCTTTAACTCTGACGACTTGATTCTAAAAGTGTTCTAAGTTATTGATTCTTGAAAGAAAAGAGCCTTCACTTAAGGCACTAGTTACAAAACTAAAGAGGTCTTCATAAATTCATGTTACTATTATTACTGTGAAAAGCCAGTCTGCATGAGATATACAGTCATAGAGTTTGCACGTGAAAGTGTTGGACTTTGCCCCTTTCGTGGCTCGTACGTGAGGGAATTCGAGTTATCACAAAGTAATCCACTAAACAGGATTATAAAAATAACTCATGCACACAATTTGGACATGAAGGTGTTGGACTTTATCCCTTTTACAATTCATACGTAAAATAACGCAAATTTTTTACTAGAAAATTTGCTCAAACGATTTTAAGAAATCACCTCGGCTTTACAATATCTGCAGTTAAATTATGCTTCATGTAACGTTAAGGTTGATAGCCTAACATTTATTTCCTTCCAAGAAAATTAGCAAACTGCCGAAATATATTTCTTCTTAAATCATGTTATTCCGCTCAATAAAACAATATGCAATAATTGCAATTTTGTCGACTAGCTTCTTCCCATTTAATTCCCTGACGTTACTGTTTCTACTTAAGTTACGCATCTTTACTAATATAAATAAAATATGTTTCAAAAACAATAATGACTCTGAAGTAGCAAGCATGTTTCATGTTGTTCACTTGATTCATTTTTTTTTTGCTGGTACGGAAAAGGTCTGTTGAACTTTGTAAGCGAGAGAATAAAGCTTGTTTACAGGATCAACAATACTCGCCTTGCCTTCCAAACTTCTAAAACCACAATTTGTAGGCCGCACACTTCAGATTTAAGTCCAGATCTACATTTCAATTATTGTTTCATTGGAGGAACTTTGAAAAATAAATGATCTTTTACACTCTACCTTGAAGCAGGTGAAATACGTGTGTTGTACTGTTCGCGATAGCCGAATTAGGTCAAAAATCAGAGAAATGTCTTGAAGCAGCATCTACACTAACATATGGACCCTTAAACAGCTCCATCACTGTACTCAGCGTTTAAATCATAAAGATATTTCAATGTTATGCTTCTAAACACCTTTAGCCGTAATAAAAGATAAAAAAATTGTGAAGAATCAAAATGGCCGTCTCAAAGTGCCCTTGTTTGACCTTAAGCCGAGTAAATGTCATGTTAGATGCTAAAATCTCATTGGTTGCTACACATCAACTCAAAGTACCTTGAACCTTATTGGCCCCTGCAACAGACATCCGAACATACAAAGCCACAAAGCCACAAAGCCACAAAGATACATACGCTCAAACCACTGACATATGAGCTATTTTTTTTCAAAATAGCTCCATAAAAGTTAGAAAGGCTGTACCTGCTTCAAGGCTGACATAATGGTATTCATAAATATGTCCCAGTAAAAGTTCAGCCACATCGCAAGTAGTCGAATCAGGCTCTATTTTCACATCAAATTCAGGATGACTGCTGATGATATGAATAACACAGTTAAAATGCCTTGCTGCAGCTTGGAGAATCAATTGGTCTCCCCATGTACCATCCCTTGCCATCTTCTCTAAATATTCTTCCCATGTTGGATACTCCTTCTGGTCAACAAAGTTAAACAGGCTCAATGAAGATCCACTATCATAATCCTAAAGAAAAGGTAAAAGAGATCTATAATAACTTCTGAAAAAGGTAAGATGAGATCAGAGATAAAAAAGACTGTGTTCCTTGTGTTTGAGCCCAAATAGCACGCAAAAGGAAAGTCAGCAAGTGTAGTTTCCAAACTTACGAAACGATTTTCAAAGGTTTTTCTTCATTTATGTAAATGTGACCAGTACAGGCAGGTCTGGCTAGGATTTTAATCTACGAGTTCCCACTCTATGGTCCCTTGCCTTAACATCTGAAATGTAATTATTATTTTGGACAGTTTTTGAAATAATCATTATAATACAGTCAAACCTCTCCACAATGGCCACCTTGAGGACAGAAGAAAGTGGCCTTTGTGGAAGGGTGGCCGTTTTGGGGAGGTAAGGGGTGTAAAGAGTTTGATTCTTATTTGATTTATCAAAGCAAAGAAAAAGTTAGGCCTGCATGAAGAAATATAACTGTACCGCATAAAAAAAAATACATACAAAGGTTGGATGATCCTTGAGATACTGAACCAACTCAGTTCTCAATTCCATCTCTGAATATGTCGGTCCTTTCTTGATTTCCAGTTGGCGACACAGTGCACTAAACATGCAATTACCATTCCCTTTATTGTCAATAATCCTCAATCCCTTGGCTGCAGCTTTCCTTTCCACATCGGTAAATAAATCAGTTTTCTTGTGGCTCTTGTCTGGATAATGATGCAATTGCTGTAATTTCCATAAAGCTTGTTTTGATAAAAAGAGGAACAAAAAAGCATACTTAATTTCACTCTTCAAACTAGTGGTAGAAACAGAAAAGTGGTCCTGGGAGCTAATACAAACTGAGAATGACACAAGCAGTGTAATTGCATAAGAAGCCTGAAAAAAATTCAGGACTTCGACTTGATTTAAACACGTGACCTTGCGATACGCAATTGCACAAGTTGCGTTCACAACTGCGAGGATCATTCTTCATTTGATTTCACTTCCGCAGTTCTCATATATGATTTATTTTATATACAATTGTCACATTCCATCTCTATCACAGGAACATATGAACACATAACTGACAAGCTCCAGTGCCTTCATAGCTTAGTTGGTTAGTGTGTTGCACTGGCAAACATATCTGTAACATGAAAAGTGATAATAATTATATACCCAAATCACATTTTTACTGTAACTTATTACCTGTTTGCTTTTTTTTATAACTTGAAGGGCAGTGAAATTCTATAACCATTGTGCAATATTATTGACATTCATTTACCAGAGTTAGTAAAGCAGCACTGAGATCCTTGTTGTGGGCCCCAAATGGACTCAACGAATTACAGGAAGTGCATTTCAAATTTCCCTTCAACTTGATAGGCAAATCAACGTTGCCTTTTAAAATAGGCCAATCATTGTCAGTGCATACTTAAATCCTTGTATACAGGTGGGGACCCAGAACAAAGATTTCGGCACTGTTTTGCTGCCGGACTTAAGCAGAGGTTTAGTTTTGTCTGATTCATAGGCTAAAATGTGTGTTACTGAGTAACAAGAAAGCTTTACCTGTAGACTGATGGGTTGGACCATCTACTTGCTCACTACAACTCTGTCTGGAATCAGCTTCATCTTTCCCGACAACTGTGAAACATATAGCAAAACAAAACCTTGGTCATTCTATAGGACTATTGACTGCTTAATTCTTACAATGAGTGACATGTAAGCTACAGTTTGCAGTTGCACAATGTCGTCCAACTATGTTTGGCTGCAATTAATATTCTGCTCATGCATAAACGAAACAACACTTTTCTCCTCCTTACGATTGCTCTTGAGTGAAAATGACAGATTGCTTCACGCTTACGGCATCTTACCGCTTCCCAAAGATATTCATTCAAAACAAACTAGGTGATTGAATGATAAAACAATTACTGAACTCCGGTATTGCAAAATATTGTGATAATTTGTGTCGTGCAGATCAATTGTTTGCCTCAGCCTTCAGCTTCAGCAGATAATTGATCTGCTTGCCACTGACAAATCACCATATTTTTACTCAACCTTGTCGAATAATTAATTTTTCCCTGTTTGATTGAACCTTCCTTTTCAGTTTTTTCCTTCAACTTTGCTTGTGGATTTTTTCTTGCTGACTAAGATATACATGTAGTCCTTCAAAACTGAACATTCCCTGAAAAAAGAAACGAATAGCAGGGCTGCAAGTAATTTTTTTTCTTTGCAGCCCTAGAATAGAATCTGCTAGCCTAAATGAAAAATAATGTGACTTACCACCAGCAACTTCTTGTCTTACAAGATCCACCACATCATAGCGATCAATTTGCTTAAGGCCAGTAAGCAAATCCTTCACAGTTAAATTTGGTTTCCACCGCTGAAGCCATTCAAATAACATCTTAGTGGGACTCTTAGCTGAAACTTTAGAGGTGTCAAATGCATCATATTCCTCATGAGGAATTTCTAACCTGTAAGCTAAATTGCGCCAGTTCTTAACAGCTCTCATTTCTTTGTTTAGGCGTTCTCCAATATCTGCCAAAAGTTCGGAACCATCAACAGCAACCTTCCTTACCAAAGAAGAATCTATTTTGAATAAAACAAATCATGACCAGGGTTAAATGAAATATTTCTGGTGTGAGTACATTGAAATTAGGAAGTGGATATTTTTGTACCGGTAAATGACTCTGGATACCGTAATATGTAGTTACAGAGAAAATCCATACTCCCCACGGAGGGCAACGGAAATTCAGAGGGGAGCGGGGCCCAAAAGGAGGCAATTTCCAAGGGGGTGGGGGGGGGGGGGGGGGTTACCTCTCAAGTCTTTTTTTTTTTCCCAGGGCTCCAAGTAAGATTGATGAGCAAGCTATCAGTTATTTTACTGTTAATCAGTGTTTCAAATCAAAAATTATTGTTTTGATTCATAAATGATCTTTTATTTGCGATAGACTGAGTGCTTTTTTCACAGCTTGCACGATAGTTTATGTAACAAGATTGCCATCAGCTCATAAATAAACTTCCGGTTATCTTATGTTACTTTGTTACACAATATATTGTGGTATTCAATGCAATGTGGTCATGTTCTAATAAGCCTTCTTCTAACGTGTTTTTAACTGAAAGGAAGTAATTGAAGTTCACTGGTTTGAGAGATTGCATCACTTGTGTTGTGTACGGCCGTACCACCTCCACAGTTCTCAGTGACTTACTGTTAATAATTAACCAAGAAAGACCTCTACGCACAAGGGAAAATTGAGACTATTTGACACTGTATTAAGTAAAACATAAATAAAAAGATTTTCCCTCTTTATCACGCAAACAATTATTTTTTTGGAACTACACAATATAATAATTTAGTCAGCAACAACTTTGCCTTATTTTTTTATTTACCTGGTGGAAGTAATAGCACTTCCTTCTGTTTTCTAGCTCAGGTATGCTACTGAAGAAGTAACAGGGCTGTACATTTTTGAGTGAGCACATCCTACATAATTTTGTCTTATTTGAATGTGGTTAAAAACAGGGTTACGAAACAGTCTGAGGTTGCTGTCCTGGTACATGTATGTATTAAGTACTGGTCCAGATAAGAACGAAACTTTACTATTGTCTCTACTACACTTCTGATTGGTCCAAACATCAAATTTTAAATAATCACAAAACAGCATGGATGTATATTAATCCCTTGTTATTTATAAACCAACTTCCTTATGACAAAATCTCGTCTGAGTTTGCATTTGTATGTTACACAGAAACCCTATGTGAGGGACATGTAAAATTGTAAACTTTTCTCAGCCATTGTTTGAAACTCCTATTACCTGGTTGGAATCTTTCAACACAACAAAAACCCTTAAAACATTGAGTTTTTAAAGTCAATTATTTCCTAAACTGCCTTTTTGTACGTTATGCATTCTCTGTGTGAAAATAAAAACATTCCTATGTGAGGAAAGTATATTACACCATAACAAAATAAATTGCTTCCCACGATAAAGCAGATTTTGATTCCTCAGCAACACCCCTACGTCTTGCACCCTCTCATACTGCCTCTTCAACCCACTTAAGGTTTGTTTACCTTTACTTGTGAAAAAAGGCTGTGGAGGGGGTGGGTTGGGGATTCTATTAAGGTGGGGTTTACTGTGCTGGGTTCTATTTGCAGGTACAGCTGTGAGTCCAATTATATAAGGTGTTATGACTGGGGCTAAGGTTCCAGTTACAGGACATGAAGTCATACTTGCACACCTGCAAATTAAATCCTCTGGGATCTACAGTACATTTAAATCAAGACCGAATGATAATGTACATGAAAGAAAACTTAAATTAAAAATAGAGAAGAAAGAGAACACAACATCAACTGTTTATAACCAAACAAAACACAAACCTTCACACTTGTGCTTTTTAAGGATGTTTACTATATCCTTCCTTTCCATTTTAACAAAGTGACTGCGCAGTTCACCCATGGTCAAATCTTTAAGACCATCAGCAGTACTCATGTGCTGGAACAGTGCTGCTGTGGGGCCTGAGCCCCTGGATCCAAACTGTTCAGTCACTTGCTTTCTGATTCCAAAGTGTGTTGCCAGTGATTTCCAGTTGCCAATTGTTCTAGACTCTGTATCAAGCTTTGATGATAGCATGACAATAAACTTTGGTCGGCCAGATATCAGGTCAGCTACCTTTTCCTCGTCACGATACCCCCCTGTAAGAAGAGAACATTGGCAGGTATCATTTCACTGAAGAAACATAGGCAATGCAGATTACTTCATACATGTATGTACATGTATAAGACTCACATGTAGTGCAAAAATACTGTAACTGACACTATCTTACTTTTATATTGCATGCTTTGGACTTTTATGTACCTCCAAGTTCTTCAATTATTATTTAATTTAATTTAATTTAAGAGTAAAGGTCTTTAAAAATATTCATGTAATAAAAATGTCATTGAGTTTGCCTGGTTATCTTTGACATAGTGGAGATGTGCAATACTATAAGCAATCATCTTCACCACCTGTGAAATAAAAAATTGTTTTGTCTTAATACCTTTTATTAAACTGTCAATTACATCATTGCGATATATCTTTGCCAGTTTGATCTTCAACTCTCTAACTTCCAAATCCGGATGCCAGTTTTCAGCAAGATAGTTAAACATATCCTCAGTAGGGCTGTGTTCAGTGAACATGTCAAACTTTCTTGTTTCCTCAGCAGGTACATTCAAAACAAATGCTAAGTGCTTCCAACACTTGATTACTCGACTTTCGCGGTCCAGGTACTTCGAAAGTTTCTCCAAAAAAAGAGTGTTATCAGTCACAGCCTTTGAAATTAATTGATCATCAACTGATGGGAAAGAAACACAATCAATAACCTCTCATAGTAAATGATATATCAATATTAAGTCATTAACAAGCCCTCTCAGGTGAACTGGTGACATCACTGAGAAAACTGGGAAAAAAAGTATGCTGTATTTGCAGAACAGTGAATGCAACCTTGAACTTTGTTAAGGAATTCTTTCTACCCTTAAAATGTTTTTCTCCTTTACGCTGTTAGGTTACTTAACCACTGACTGACAGCAGATCAGTAGGTCCTATATTTGTGTAGTATGACAACTTGTAAATACAGTAAACACCTGCTAATAAATTATATGATCAACATGTCACGAGCAGGGGACAAAGAAAAAATCTGAGTCCACGACAGGAACTGAACTTATGACCTTTTGTACACCGGTCGGATGCTCTAACCACTGAGCTATGAAGGACTTATAATTTGCCCAGCTTGGCACAAGTCCTTCATAGCTCAGTGGTTAGAGCATCTGACGGGTGTACAGAAGGTCATTAGGTTCCTCTTTTTGACTCAAACCTGGCACAATAATTTGCATGGCTGATTTTTTCTTGTCCCCTACTCATGACATGTTGATCACATCACTTCTCATTTTCTTTTTCGAGCTTAAAATTTACCATCTTTATTTATTTATCAAGAACCTCCTTTTTTTTAAATCTGGCAAAATAGGTTCTTGTATTTTGTGGTACTCATTGGCAATTTAGCCTAAGTAGGTTCTTATTTTTTATGAAGGAGCTAAAAGATTGTTGATTACCAGAAAAATAAATAAACTTTCTATTTTATTCACAATTGTATTGACCCTGACCCTCAAATTTGTGTGCAGTTTACTTACCTATGTTCTTATTATACCTACATTTACAACTCAAAGTTACACTCCTTTGTTAAATCGTTTATCATAATTTACCTGTAACCCACATATAAGAACCTGCTTGATGTTGCTTGGCTAAACAGGTTCTTGTATTTTGGGGTATTAAAGTGGCAAATTTCTGCCAGGAGGTACTTAATCCACAGTTCCTTATTAGTGGGTGTTTACTGTGCTTTCAGCCTTTCAGTAGAGTTCAGGGCTGTGCTCTAACAGCACCCGGTGGTCCCTTGCACATTACGTTTGCTCTCAAGTGACTAAAAATTATAGCACAAAAGTATTAAAATGCATTAACCATGCACAAAGAGTTTAGCGCAGTAATAAAAATGCCACATGCAAATTTGTGTGTATCATCAGAGATTTCTTAAATTACTCACCTGTTAATTTATTTGCTTCCTTTTTTTGATTTGAACCCGGCGCAACAATTTGCATGGCTGATGGTGTGGCTGATTCAGGCGTTGACGTTTGACTTGGAGGAAAGGACGGATATGATGAGGAGGAGTCTGTGATGTTCCCAGCATATGGAGAATCCATTTGCGCAGCATTGCTGCTTAAGTCATCTCCTGTTGAAGGTTTTTTGGGCCTGGATTGTATCGCTAAATATCCATGCTGAGCAACAGAATTAGCAGCTAAAGATGAATCAGGAACAGCAGTAGACGAAGTGGCTGTAGCAAGGTGACCTGAAGAAGTGCCTTCAACAGACCTACCACGGACACCTTCAGGGGCATGACTGGGAAGCAAACCATGATCAGTTTGACCAGAGTCCTCAACAGTATCTTGGTCAACTAATGGAGCAGCCTCAGCTGCAAGTTCCTGTTGACGACCACTTGGTCTATTAATGTGAGAAAAACCATTATCATCAATTCTTGAATGAGCCCCTCCAGAAGTATTGCTACAGTCCAATTGAGGATCAGTGACCAAACATGAATCAATCACTGCCTGGCTAGGTCCTCCACATGGAGTGTCCCTTTGGGCCACTTGAGAGGTGTCTCCCAAAACATCCCTAGAAATCAAAGCTTGTTCAATATCTATATCAGTTTCATTGGTTGTTGTTTTACAATGAGAGGTGTGACTGCTAACTCTATCAGTTTCCCGCTCAGAACATTGAGAAGAAGAAGGTAAAACATGACTGACACTCTCAAGATGATTACGGGAGCCATTTGGACAGTTTTCATTTTGAATTTTATATTCTGAGCCATCCTGTACAGTACCATTACTGTTTAAATTGGCATCAAAATCTTGATTAGCAAAATTATCAGCAGTATCTTGAGTAACAGGCATGGATCTACTGCCAAACTGCTGCTGTTTGCCTTCCACAACACCTTGATCACGTTTACTTGTAGCCTTTGAAAATTCTTTTAACATCTTTTCTTTTCTTTTTGCTTGATCATCCAAAAATAACCTTCTTCCTTCTTGCTCCAAGTCACCATTTTCCATTTCTTGCACTCCAGCGGCAGAGGTTATAACCTTATGAACACTTTCCTTTGAACTTTTTGATATCTTCTTTTTATTCTCTTGACTTCTACTCTCCTTACTGTGATCCTTTCCCATTAGTCCATTCATGGGTGCAGAGAAGTTGAGCTATTCACGTTCCATAGAAAACAGCTCAAGATTCATCTGAAATATGCAAAGGTGAAAAAGGTGAAGAAAAACTCCACAAAATCTTTTGGGCTCACTGTTAGTCAACTGCGGGTAAATCACAACCAATAGTAAGCTCATAAATGGCCAACAGTTGTCCAACTGTTTGCAGTCAGTCAACTATCAACTACCTGTATCAGCTGACAAAAGCATGAGTTAACTGGTTCTCAGCCAGCTTTATTTATCTGAAAAGCAGGCAAAATACATTCTACAATCAGAGACAAAAGGAGTTGAGACACTTCACCTACAACTGGGCTTTTTTATGTTTTACTAACTTCAAAAGGAGGAAATATACCTTTTCCTCCCCCATCCCCTCCATGCAATGTTGTGCCGCTGTTTGAGCTACCTATAGAAAACAACAAACACCCCAACCGGCTTTGAAAGGAGGTGACAGGGCAGGGGCGCGGATGTCTCAACAATTTTGTCGCCAATTGCAGCAGCCACCTAATAAAAAAAAGTTCAATTTGCATATGATAAGTAAGTCAAGCATAGACATATGGTTAGAAGACATCTTATATGAAAGCAAATGATGCATCAGTCACTTGAAATGCCTGTCCCCCAATTCCCAGTGCATAGTGGGCAATTAAACATTACAGATTACAAAGAAAATCAGATTTATAGTTTTTTGTACTAGCCTGAAAAAATGAGTTATTATTATTTATTTATAAATTAATAACATCATTAGGTAATAGACCTTTCCACAGCTTTTTCAACTTTTGACATGGATAAATCAGAAATAATATATCGACTCCACTGGAAAGAGTGCTAGAATTGCCAAGTTTGCAGATGGTCTGTTAAAACTACACAGACATAGTAAAATTTTAGAGATGCTTGTATGGTGGAAGGGCTCAAACCCCACCATACAAACATCTGTAAATTTTTGTAACTTTGCGAAGCTATATCTTAGCTTGTTTAAGACGTATCACTCTCAAACTTAGCCAGTTTACTAATTTTATATGTAAGGCACTCTTTCAAGTGGTGTCACTGGATTCTCCCTAACTGGTGCATGTCAAAAGTTGAAAAAGCTGTGAAGGTTCTTTTAATATTAATTGCTTTTATTAATCAATTCATTGTCATAGTAAAAAGAATCACTTGTAATAATATTATTTTGCTTTGTCAGATCAGATTGAAAAACAGCTTTTGATCAATTTTTCTTGCAGTGTTAATGTAATTTAATAATAATTATAATAAATATTTTATTTAGACTGCAAAACATAGATCAGCTAAGTATGAAAAAACTGCTGGTATAAACCTATGTGCAGTAATAAAATATTTCAAGATTAAAAAGAAAAATCAATATTACATAGTAAAATAGTAAAAAGACTAATATTTACAATACAAAAAGTTGTTAAAAAATTAAAATGAATTAATCTACAATGAACATTTATGCTGTGTTTTGTCTTGTTCTTGCAAATACTTCAATGTCTTTCTTCTAAAAGATCCTAATGTTAGGCTATCAACCCGTAATTCTTTTCGTAACTCGCTCCAATCCTTTACTCCTGTGAATTTAAAGGTAGACTAGCCAATAGTGGATTTGACTTTAGGCAGATGAATTTCTCGTCTATCTCCTAAGGTTCTACCATGGCATTTGGATCTCAAGGTCATATAATTATGAAGTTTCGCTGGACAGAGCTGATTGTTAACAATTTTGAACACTAGCTGAAGATGCATGAATCTTCGCCTACTAGATAGTGTTAAAAGTCCTAGTTTGTCTCTCATCATTTGTGAACAAGTCAGGTGGTTTGCCCTCAAGATAGTCCTCATAGCTTTGTTTTGTAATCGTTCTGAAAAATCAGAGTTCTTTTTGGAGCAAGATCCCTATAAAATACAACCCTAATCTAAAATAGGTAAAATATTGTCGCTTTATAAATCTTCAAAAGGGTAGTTGGATCCGGAAAGGATGAAATCCTATTCAGCAACTTAAATTTGGGGTAGACTCTGGAGGCGACATAAGATATGCAACTGTTCCAAAATATAACAATTCGTCTACTATCGCACTGAGGTACTTAAAGGATCTCCTCGGCTCTAGAAGCGAATCACCGTAAGACATACGAACATCTCTGGCAGTTTTGACTGCCCTGTGTGATGCAATAACCATTGTCACCGTCTTTTTTGTGTTACAAATAAGACCATTGTTAGAGACCCTCGGGCTAATGCTTCTGATATCCTCGATAATTCTGTTCTCGGCCTTGCCAACATCTTTGGAACTAAAATGAAACTCGGTATTGTCTGCAAATAGGGCAACATCAGAATTGTGACATGTTTTAGATATGTTGTTTATATGGATATTAAACAAAGTTGTACCCAGGACCGATCCTTGCGGGACTCCAAATGGGAGAAGTTGAGGCTCAGAAGAGGAGTCTCTACATACAACAAATTGAGATCTGCCTAATAGGTGGCTGTTAAACCACTGAAGAGTGTTCCCTTTAATACCATAAGATTCAAGTTTGGCAAGCAGTATATCATGCTTGATGACATCAAATGCTTTTCTCAAGTCTAGAAAAACGCTAACGTTAACAAAAGACTCCATGATCTTCAAAATACAGGCCAATAACGAAATAGGTCGATAATTGTCACAATCAGTTGGTGACTGTGGTGGTGGTGGTGTTGGTGAGTGTTGGTGAGTGTTGTAAGTGTTAAGAGTGTTATGTTGGCGAGTGTGGTGGTCGTGGTGTTACCCTGGCTATTTTCCAGACAGATGGAAATTGACCAGTGTGAAGCGACCCATTGAAAAGGGGAGACAGACTCAGAGAAATGTCAGGTGCCGCAAATTTAAGTGCCTTTACAGAAATTCCGTCACATCCTGTGGCTTTGGATTGATCGAGTTCCTTGAGAGCTTTAAAAACTTCATGTTCATTATGTAATGAAAAATTAAACGTCCTGATGTAGGGAGAGTCAGGCTTTGGCGCTGTTTCAGATACGAAATTGTGATGATTGGCCAATAATGTTGTTGCAATGGAAGTAAAATAGGCATTCAATTGCATTAGTGATATCCTTGTCACTAGTTACTTCATTCTTGTCTACAATTAGACTGCTAATACTACTTTTCTCATTCTTGTTTGGAAGAATCAAGCTAATTGCCTTCAAGAAGCTTCCCGGGTTTGATTTACAATCTTGTAATTTATCAGTAAAGTAAGTCTTTCTGGCTTTTCTGATAAGTGAGGTAACAAGATTACGCAGTCACCTGTATTCCGTCCAGTCAGAGGACCGATAGAATTTCCTAGCCTCTTTGTGGTACTTATTGTGCCTCCTCATCATGACCAGAATCGGTGTGTCCAATATTTTTAAAATTGCCGAAACAACTTTACTTGCCAAAGTTTTCCTTTCCAAGGCTTGGGCAAGAATTCACTAACCAGATAGCAAAATTGACTAGTCCCAGACCATTGAACATGACTTTCTTTGTACGCTACACTGGCTTTGTATTAAAATACCACTTATTTCCTCATCCCACGCCATGTAGTTTGTTAAAATCCCTGTCTTAGAGGGGCATTAGAACTTTACACCATATTGATGACAACCCCCTACTCCATTCAGATTTATTTGCCAATCTCTGTTAAACATGTTCCAATGAACATGTCAATTTCAAGCAAAAACAAATATAGACAATAGAAAAAGCAATTTTTGTACGCAGACTGAACATAAGCTGCCACAGTTGGCCAAAATAAAAAAAAAACAGATATTAATGAATTATAGAAATGCATGCAACTTTCTCTCTTCTGCTGTCACCTTTAAGAAACCAAGCTTTTTCTTCAGTCATTCATCCATTTTTTAGAAATCCCCACTACCGTCCCCACATCCGACAATGCCTGTGTGCTGTTAAATCCCCTCTCATGGTCCTGTTGGCTCAGGTATTTTATTAATTCCACTCACTCCCCTTGTTAAAACCTGGCATTGGCCAAGGTGTCGCCATATGGAGATAGCAGAGACTTACCCCATCTCCCTGGGGTTTCAAATGACTGATGCATATTACTTATCAATAGTATCATTAGTATTATCAACTCTAACAGTAAGTTTAAATTATCATTGAGTATACATGTCTGAAAAAACATCACCTAAGGTTAAGCGAATTGTGGTATATCATAACCGTATTTTTGCTTTAACTAGTGAAGACTAGATACAGTTGTTTAAGAACTGAAAAGTCAAGTTATCGTTCATAACTAAAATGTACCGTCGATGCATTAGCCTAAACTGACGAGTTCGATTTTCCATTTAAGCTTAAAAATATCATCGCATAAATGTGATAAATAACCATTTTAACAGATTCCTTCGCGCACTTCTAGATCTTGATATGCTATAAAGGCAATAACTTACTTTTGAAGTAGATTTGATGTCGTTCTACCACCATAACTAAGCTATATTTGGTGGTTACATACAACCTAACAGTTTTCAAATGCAATAAAAGGGGAAAATACCTTGCCTGCATACAGGAAATACGTATGATCTTGTATGGTCAATTGGCCAGTATTTCATTACAATTTCCAGTTTCTTGAAGTGAAAAACATTCAGAAATTCACAGTCAATGTCCTTTCTGCTTTTTATCATATCTGGAATTTCTCAAAAGGGCCCAGAGCAACTCTAAACTGTAAACATTCCAGTTTTCATTTTGCTGCTGAGGTTCCTGGCTTGGAAACCTCGCCTTCATTGCAGACAAGAGACAAGAGCCGAGAAGGACTGGACTGAGCTCAATTTCTTCCTCAATTTTCCTTCACTTATGTTTGGCTTCCTCTTCCAAGGTTCCACGTTAACTTTGCTTCTCTTTGGTCGGGGTTGTGTTTCTTTTCCTTCTTTTACGCGCCTTTAACGGTGAAATAACAAACGTCGCATACTGTGCAGCACGAATGCTAGAGGAGAGGAATCTAAGAAGTCCCCGTCATGGCCGTCAGAATTAGGAAACTCAGCGAGAAACACGAAGGTATTTAACCTCATGAAAGTTTTATTTTTCGTCTCGTGCATTTTAAACTCTACTTGATATGTAAAACTGGACATTTCGTAAAATATTAAAATATCAGGATCGTATGGTGCCTCTCCGTCTCTCTGGGCTAGATGTAGTATAGCTGTTGGCAAGGACAGTTAGCAGGAAACGGTCAAACCCCCTGGTAAAATCCCCGATCTGGGTTTTTACAAACATAAGAAATTTAGGTTTAATATGGAAATCTTAGCTAAGTTGAGAAACTATTTCTCCTGGTCTTTTAAGGATACTTATGACTGCATGTGGCTATTACTTTACTTTTGTAGAATACTAGTGTAGTAAAAATAATCGGAAAATGTACTGTCCCCTCGGTCCCGGGGTACTCTCTTTATATGGCCTAATTCACTATTTAACAAATAAATTCCATGCTGCCGTGCGTCTGTTCAGTAATAGATCACAGAAGATGTCAAAATGTGGTAAAAACAAAAACGCTGTGTCTAGATACCCAGCAGCCGGGAACTGTTTTCAAAAAACTAGATACACGGCAGTCAGAAATTTTGATCAATTTTCTCTGAATAGCTAGTTTAATTCCTCTTAGAACACAAGATATTTGTTTAGAAATCTCAAGTGATTGTAAATATTGCCTTAGGTTAAAAGTAAAAGCAACTGTTGAGTTTGGGCATAGAGTGAAATCTCAATGTGTTTGACACTTGAAAAACATTAAAGTTCTCACACACTGAGTCAACCGTGACTCCCGATGAATGTCCACAGAACTTATCAATGAAACCTAACCAGAGTATTTAGTGTTTGGTCAGAAATGCCAAATGATTCTAAATAAAGGTTTCGTATTGTTGTGAACAAATTCTCCAAGCTTGCATTTTGCACATTCTTTAGAATCTTGGCTCATGGGTATGGTTTTCAAAAATATAGAACTGATGCCCGGCAGTCGGAAATTCACGTCCAATTTGCACGAAATATCTCATTAATTTGTGTAATAACATCAGATAGTTGTTAAGAAAAATCAAGCCATTTCAAACACTGCTTCGGGCTTGAAGTAGAGGCAACTGTCGAGCCTGGGCATAGAGTGAAATCTTTATTAGTTTCGACACAGTGTAGTATTTGCGTCACACAACTTAAGTGCTACACTGGAGGTTGAAGGGCACTCTTCTGCCGAGTCAACAGATTTAACGTTGTTTGCAACTCTCAGAGGAAGATTTTTAGAAGATATCCGGTAAGACTATAGACTCTTTATAATTTACATAGAAATCAAGTAGACTCAACAGATGCCGAGAAAGAAAGAAAGTAAAGTGAGAAGTGAATTAAAGTGAAAGTACAGTGAGAATTTCGGACTGCCAGGCGTCTAGTATTTTGAAAACCGTACCCGTCACGAGTCCAGATTCTAAAGAATCATGCTTAATGCAAGCTTGGAGAATTTGTCCACAACAACATGAAACCTTTATTTAGAATTGCTTGGCATTTCTAAACAATCACTAAACACTCTGTTGAGGTTTCGCGGATTTCTGTGGATATTTATTGGGAGTTCACTCAGTGTGTGAGAACTTAAATATTTTCAAAGAGTCGAAAACATTGAGATTTCACTCTAAGCCCAGGTTCGACAGTCGCTTCTACTTTTAACCCAAGGCAATATTTACAATCATTTGAGACTGCTAAACAAATATCTTATGTTCTTAGAGGAATTAAACAAGCTATTCCGAGAAAACTGGTCAAAATTTCTGACTTCCGGGTATCTAGTTTTTTGAAAACAGTTCCCAGCTGCTGGGTATCTAGACACTTCCAAACAAAAAAGTGGCACACAAGCCACAGGCAAGTGTGTCACTGATGTTTTTACCACATTTTGATGTCCTCTGTGATCTATTACTGAACAGCCCGCAGCAACATGGAATCTATTTGTAAATATACAATTATCAGAAAAGAAAAAAAGACACTGATACACATACCTGCCTCGTACCACTTGACTTTTCAAAGATTTTTGCTAGTTTAGGCATTTTTTAAGTCCCAAGGACTATTTTTCGTCTCTGCTTTTATTTTACTTGTATACAGTTTCTTGGAAAAGTTTTTCTACGTCTTTTCTTGCTCGAAGAAGAATATTAATGATGGCGAAAACATTTTGCAAAACAGCGAGTCTCTCATTGTGATCACACGATGGTAACTATTGTGAAAATTCCTTTTAGTTTAGGTGTTCTCATGTTGTAAAGAGCTCTTTCTGTCTTTGTTTCTCCAGGCTTTCTTCTTTGTAAATAGCTCCTGCTAATTTTTTTTGGGCTTTCACTTGCTTTTTAAAATTGGAAATAATCTCACAAACATTTTCAAAATTGCGTGCCATGGTGAACAAAACAATCAAAACAAGTTTTCCGTGACGTCATCCATGTATCTGTCCTCTGATAGACCATAGGCAATGATCAATCACAGCGCACGTATAGCATTCACATCATTGTATAATTTCACATAGATCATAATGCACCTTATTTACTCCGCAAAATTTTGCAGAACTATTGTCTTGGATTTCTCTTGGGATGACTGTAATACCCAGGAGAAATTGGAAACAATGGTTATGCAAAATTCTGGGTGGGTAAACAATGTGCATTATGGTCTGTGTGAAAATCGTAAATATGGAGATGTGCTGCTGAACAAAGCTGAAGGGCACTTAATTTTCAATGGTGCTTAAATTGCTATTAGAACTGCGATGGTGATAACTTCTGTTTTGTAAGAGTTGTCACCATATTTTCAGCAGTGCTGTTTGTCTGCATAATTTTCTCTGAAAAAAGGTAAAGTCAACTTGAATCTTTTGAATGATAGAATAGCACTTGGCAATTCCAACATACATGTATATAGTCATAACTTTCTCACAGTTTTGTTGCTTTGTTTTTCTTTGGTGTGTCTTGTTGTACATTTTTGGGGAAATATGTTTTAAATATTTTTGCTAAATCTTAATTAGGAAAAGGAAACAGAAAAGATGCTCCCAAGAATGAATATGTGGTGAAAAACAAAGAGAAGAAACCCAGCTTAGAATCTTCATTTGGAAAAAAATTACAGGGACTGTACGTGTCTGCTCTTTCTGGTGAGCCTGAAAATCCTGTGAATGGGGAAAATGCTTCAGGTGATGTTCAGCCAGCTGATGGACCACCCCTGACTACTAACCAGGGGTCACCTCCTGATGCTAATTCCGCTGCTGCTGCTGCTGCTGATGGTGAAACTAATAACTGTGTAAACACTGACAGCACAGCAGCTCAGCTTGCAGCGTCATCTCCTTCCACTGCTGCAGACGGTGATACACAAAACTCTATTGACCGTGAGGATGCAGCATCTGAGAGGAGTGAGAACAGAAATTCTGAACAACAGCAAAGTTTAACTGCCTTTCCAACCCAAGTGGAACTAGAGCCTAGCGCTGATCAAGAACCCACAGTGACAGCTGGTGAAGAAACACGTCAACAAGAGGAAACAATCAACTATGAAAATTTTCTTGGTGAGTAATTTTCCATTTTGCTGTGGGATGCTGCTGTGGACGTTTCGCACGGAGGAACGTCTGCGACTCAGCGACAGAAATTCCATACTGATGATGCAAATCAATGTTTACATAATAAATCTGGTAGTTATAAGGTTCCAAATACAAATTTGCCCAATTTTTCGTGTCTTTTGGTCGATTTTGGTGAAGTGTTGTGTCCATCTGCCAACAAGCTCCAGTAAAACTCAAATGCTTCTTCTAGAGAAGACTATATTCCACAAATATTGACTCTTTTGTTAGAGATTCTTCCCATTTACATTTTGACCTTTGTGGCCTTTTGTCTTTTGTCTGTCATTCGTGAACAATAGCTAAAACAAAGTAACTACTTTGTCAACCAATCAGCGCTTCTGACCGGATTCTAGACAGATTTTCCGTCATCAGTATGGAATTTCTGCCGCTGAGTTGCAGACATTCCCCCGCATGAAACGTCGAAGAGCGAGAAGAAATGGATGTTTTTGCAGGCTAATGTAAACTTTGCACTAAATAGCCTTTTGAAGCTAGGTGAGCTTTTTTCTGGTCACTGTCGTAGGCTTTAATGAGCCAGAACTGCTGTTTGGAAGTTGATCACTTCGTGGCCTTCTGTTTAGAAACGCAAAATATCACTTTCTGAAGTTTGGGCATGCTTAAAAAGCAAAATTAGACTTTGGTTTCAAAAATGACAAGCAGTCTTGACTGTTACTTTTCACTCCCCCCTTCTTTTGCTTTTCTTGCACCAATTTTTTCTCTTAATGGGTATGCATGAGGCTTCATTTGGGTACAAAAAGTTTTTAGGATCTTAGGATGGATGGAAAGGTAGGTGGGTTCTGGAACAAGATGTTCATTGGAATTGTTGGGTCAAAGTTGCATGATTCTTACCTTTTTCTGCCACCCCCTTGACTGAATCATGCTCATTCTGGTATGGTTTGAAAAACCTCTTCACCCTGCACAAGTTAGATGACAGAGTTGTCCTCGACAACTGATGACATAACAAGGGATAGAAGGGACACGCATGGATCCTCACACGTGATTATGCCAGTTCAGGGGCAAATGGGTAATAAAGAAAACAGCTTATACAGAGGAGAAATGTGACATAACATTGTCATGGTAGCAAAGATTTTGGATCACAACAATAAAGAGCTTAAGAAAGGACAACGGTCACAATAACTAGAAGGGCAAAAAAAAAAAAGAGATTAACAAAACAACAACTTTGCATGTGCACCCATTTTTTTTCTTCTAACATGGAAATTCCTAATTTCATGCGCCCACTCTATGGATTTAGTGAATACAGTTTTTCTCTTTTTCTACTTTCAGATACGGTACTTTCGGATTCAACCCCAGAGAATTTCGCTAACATTTAACAAAATGAAAGTGAATAAGATCAATGAAGTCTGAAACAGTGTGAATTCACTTTTTAAGGGATGTTTGGTTTGTCGTCATCCAAAATTTTGCTACCAAGGCAACACGAAGTAACATCTTTTCTCTATTGACTCCAAAGGTTCTGTTAATTGTTGAGGAAAAGTTAAGTAGATGCATTTGAGCCAAATGGCTTATTAGCCTGAAGGTTAACCATGCATGGATGCATGCATGTCCATCACGAAGGTATCCCCAGCATTAAATTTGCTGATACCTGTTTATAGTCTATACACCTGGGTGGAGTGAGGTACTGTGAGCAGTAAAGCCTGTTACCCAAGAACACAGCATACTAATGACCCCAGCAGGACCTCAACTTGGGGTTCGTTTTTCGAAAGTCCTGTTATAGCTAATGGGCGTGGAATGCTACAGTTGTTTGCATTCAAAATCAAGGTTTTAATACATTTACAGATAATTTGATAAGACTCTCTGCTAACAAAACAAAATGTAATGGTTTCCTTGCTTGTCTTCTTTAGATTTTCATTTGAATAATTTATTTTGGGCCCAAAAAGTTATAGAATTTTCTAGGACCAGATTCCTGGATCTCTTGATACAGAGTCTATAGCACTTACCACTTGGTCACTGTGCCTCGCAGTATGTTATGTTAATTGTTATGTTATGTCGGAAAGTCCTTAAAAATTTTCTTCCAGTAAATGTACCAGCCTGCTGAAATTAAAGGCTTCTTCTTTTTTATTAGTTTCAGAAAAAATAAATGGAGAAAAATTTATTCAGGATAAGCTATCTGTTTACCTTGATCGCACTTCTCACCGTATTATAAAAAACTGGGAACACCTTGCCTGTACTGATGAAATAAATGCCCCTCCAAAAGTTCGGCTTAAATGTAAGATGGTCGGAGACAACAGCTGCACTATGATGCTGTTTGAGGTGCTGACATCAGAATTTGAGGATAAAGCCGTAAAGGATTTGATAGATGCACTGATCAGGATAAAGAGAAATGATGTAAAAAAGATCATCACAGATGCTTATCCAAGTATGTTTACTTACCTTTTTTTTCACTATTTTTTCTAACCTTATACTCTTTAGCCAAATACTAATCTAAGAGTCTTTTAAATGCAAACTACTTCTTTTCCTTTAATGTAATGTTAAGTACTAACAGTTGACTCCTGGCAGGTTGAACAAAGTTGCACACTGGGTAACCCATGACATCATGTCAAACTTTTGCAATAGCCAAATGCTAACCTCAGTCTTAAAATCTTTAGAAACTGGCTGATTTAATTTTACTTGTCCACATGTTTTAACATGCGAGGCAGTAGATACATATGTAAGTGCAAAAATATTGCCCCTGCTTATTACAGGGTAGTAGCTCTGGTCCTTTGAATGGATTGAACAGGAAGTGGGAAACTCTTTTTGAAATGTATTGATATTACTAGAAAAGCTAGCCAAAAGTAAGTATGGGGTGGGACAAATTCCCAAAGCTCTCTTTAGGGATGATATCTTGAGAATTACTTCACAAAATACGGACTACGATTTTGAAAAAATTATTGGTTCCCTTGTAAGGTAAGGTATTGATCCTTTTTTCTAGGGTACAAACAGTCCCTCTCATAAAAAATATATCTTCTTTTTTAACTCAACAGATGCTGCAGATTCTACAGAAAAATTCAGTGACTTTGTTGCTCGTCTTGAAAATAGTGAACTTATTGAAAATATCGCCACACTGTTAGACCAGAAATCAACTGTGGTTCGAAACTGGTTTCATCTTGGTCAACAATTTAAACTTTCAAATGAAACACTGAAAGAAATTGAATATGGTCCCTTTAGTCCAACTGAAGTCCTAATGAAGTCCCTGTATTCGAGGAAAACAGATTTGACTATTGGGAAGTTTTATGATGAAGTAAAGGAGTTGAAGCGACATGATGTTTTAAAGAAGCTGGATCCCTTTATTGTTGGTGAGTTGAAAACTTGGACGTTTTATACCATGCTTATTCCTTGGACTGAACGAGTTGCAAATAACCTTGAAAGAAAGTTCAGTGTTCTCAAGATTGATTTTGAGTTGAGGCTGAGAAAGGACTTAATTTTTTAAATTTTAAGCTGCTTTGAGCTTCCATACATTCTAAGGATGTCCTTAAAATAACTGATTACATATAAAATATTTTCATATAATATGTATGTGACCCAAAAGGGAAAAGGTTCTTAATATAAAAATAATAATGTAAGATTATGAATAAGACAACTTTAATAATTGATTGGATATACACCTGATTGAAAAAACGTTGTCGCTTGAAAAGTATAAACCATGAATGATGGGACCTAATGGATTTATGGGTACAACTTTATTAGCATTGCAAATTTAAAGTTCTTCTCAAAAATTTTTACATCTAAGAAGCTTTTCGCGACTATGCATTCCAAAAAACGTAAAATGGTTTCCAGTATTTACGGCTCACAACTTCACCAGTGCTGGACACATAAGAGATTTCTACAGTTAAAGAGCGCAGCCATATCGCTAACGCACACTTGAAAATCATAATATCGGACCTAAAAGCGTTCTTGGAAGACAAAAAGAGACAACAGCATTCTAGCGTTTTACACTTGCATGACTCTGGTTCTTTCATTTCTCACTCAAAATTTCTTAGAAGACAAGACATGTACGTTTACTCTCTGTGAAGCATTATGTACTCAGGGAACTGAAGCATAATTGTCATGGAGTGTTTTCACATGACGTCACGGCAGCCGTATTGATGTTCCAAACCAATCCTGTGAGAGTTGAATTCTTTTCTTAGAGCGGTTTTCATTTGAGTGTCGAAAAGTAATTGGTTTTGCACTTTCTACACGATGCGATTGGCTTAAAAGATTCGCGCCACCTTTTCATCCAATCAGAAGTAAAACCAAAGCCAATTGTGACGCGCTCGCATGCATTTTCCCGCGCTTTGCGTCAGCCACATGTAATTACTTCGAGTTTTGATTGGTTCAATTTATTGTCTGTGTCCTATGTGATTGGCCAGAGTAATTACTTTGGTTTTGGTTTTACGACACTCAAACGAAAACCACTCTATGTAAAAACTTTCTTTTGTTCCAATAAATTTGCATAGATGCTGATCACGTGAGTGAAAACGCTCTGTAATTGTTATAATTTTTAAAACAACAGGGGCAAGTGACAGAGATAAGCCAATGAAAAACGTCATTGGATTAGAGTCAGACACCATGAGAAGTATTTGCATAAGCCTGAACAACCCTAACAGAGCAATAAAGAACTGGAGACACCTGTGCAAGTCCCCTGCACTGGGAATCCCTGAAGACGTGTACAAGGACTGTGAACCAGGGAAGCAAAGGAGTCCAACCGACTTACTGTTTGAGTGGATCTTTGGAAATAAGGTGGATCTAACAGTTGGTCAGCTCTGCAGTGCTCTTGCAAAAATAGACAGGAATGACATAGTAAGAGATCTACGAGAGTATTTTGAACGAAACTCACCTGGCCATCTGGGGCAAAGTTAGTTTTATACATTGTCTAATGCTGGAGGTTTCACTCGAGTTTCCCTTTAGGGTGTCATTCTCTGCATATCAAAACAACCCTGTGCTACTCTTTGGAGAAACTGGAAGCAGGCACTGGCAAGTAAAAGAGACTTGTCCTGAGAAAGACCAGGGCCGAGTTGTTTGAAAGATGCTGGGGTCTGTCTGCACTCCTAGAGGTAAAACACGAACAACTCGACCAGCAACAGGCTTCAATGCAAGCAGCAGTGTCAAAGATCTTTATCTATCCTTAACCGAATATGTCCTTGGCCACGGACAGTAAGCCATTGGCCTAGTCTTCTACTACAAAGTAAAGAACCAAACGCAAGACCTATCCCCTTTAAGTTAAAACTAAAAGTTAAAAGTAAAAGTACCTGAAACTCAAATTAAGGGTGTCTTGAACGGATTGTGCTGTCCTGTGGGAAATTGCCTTAAGGGACATGAAGCCAGACCACCCACGCTTAGCTCAAATTTTACCCTATTCTACACAATACATTGTAGGCACCAAAAATCCCTACCCTATCCCAGACGGACTGACTGACTGACTAACTGATAAATTTATTTAATGAATGTTAGGTAAGCTCTTAATAACAGGCCCCAAGGAAACAGTCAGCGGTTTTGTTTTGTTGTTTTACAAGGCTTTGCCCTGAAGCCTCAAGGGGGCTTGTAGAACAAACTTAGGCAACTTAGTTTTTCCTCTCTGACCACTCATTTAGTGTTTTGTAATACCTTCTTACTAAAAATGAAAACCACACACGCTGTACCCGATAGATTTTGCACGGGCACGAAAATCACACCGGATAAGGCTTCTGTTCACGCGTAAGAACGGTGATTTTGGCGCGATTTCTGTAACGGAGTAACGGCGATCCCGAAAGTGGAGCGTCACATATCGGATTGGCCTTTCTGTGGAACACTTTGGTTTAGAGTGAACGGGTATTCGGACCGTAGCGGAAGTGCCTAGACGGACGTAAATAGCGAGCTTAAGCAGCGACGACGGCAACGGGAACGGCAAAAAAGCAATAGGCTTAGATTAACAACTTTGCACGTGTATCACGGTTTTTTGTACATTTCCTTGCCGTCGTGGCACGACTACGTCGTGAAAGTGCCTAATTTCACGTTTTGTCGAGGACGGGAACACAAAACAACAACTTTCTTTTTCTTTTCCTGAACTTTGATACAGTCCTTTAGACTCCAAAAAAAATTGTCAACATTTGACGAATTAAAGGAGATGGAATAAGCGCAATGAAGTTTGAAGCAGCGTGAATTCACTTTTTAAGTGACGTTTTTGTTGCCGTCACCGTCATTGTTGCTTAAGCTCGCTTATATTTGAGAGTGAGGACTGGGATTTATAGAACCAAACCCTCTTGGCCAACTGCTCCAGGACGATGTTTGATGTGTGTGTACGACTTATTCCAGTTCTGTGCCGGTGCTGTTCATACTATACCGGAAGCTGCCTCCTACCCAGACGTCTCTCTGTCTCTCGATGAAAAAATTTGCGCGAAAAGGAAGTTGGGAAAGAGAAAACGGGCAGTCGCCTATCATTTTCTCCTTCCAATGGTCCCTTGTTCTTCATCAAGGAAATTGCCGGAAGAAACTGTTATCAGTCAATCTCTCTCTATTTTTTTTAAAGTAAACTCCTCTAGGTTATCTTTTACTAGCAGTTTATATAAGTTTTTATTTGTAGTTTTAGCTTTTAATTTCATCTTGTATATTTTAAGTGTTTCAGAGTTGGCGTGATGTCTCTCGTGGATGTTGCGGACAAAGCCATATTAAGATTTAGATCACCCGTCACTCGCGTGTCACTCGCGTTTCACGCTCTCTTCCGTGTGCATAACAAAGCTCTTAAGGAAAACCGGAAGGCTTTTTGTGCCTAGCTTTTCGTGTCGGCACGAAATGCTTTCCGGTACAGTGTGAACATAGCCTTAGTTTTGACACACGGTGCGCGATACGTCAGGGGCACCCAACGACTGTTTTCTGTAAAATATCTGTTTGGAGAAGCAGATGCTGCCTAGAATTTTCTATTGCTTGAGGACGGTTAAAAGTTTCTGGATGACTGTTCCATTCATGGACAATTTTCGAAGCTTATCTAATTATTTCCCTACGATTTTCTCAAGTTTAATTCTTTACATTTCACTGCCCAGGTTAGGTTATTTTTCGTACAAAAAGGAAACCTAAAATTTTCGGATTCAAAAATGTGATGGAGAGAGGAATCAGAAAAATTCTCACTTTCGTAATATGTTAAATTGCATCTAAAATTTTCTGCAAAACAATACTGAAGCCCTTTTAATTTTGAAAAGACTCAAGTTCTCCTAGGATGACCGAACAGGTACAAATTTTATAGCTCCCCTTAGAATGCATTTCTGGAGCTCTTAAAGTATTCTGGATGGCCTAAAAACTATGTTAATGTATTTAGGAGGAAACCGTCGTTGGGTGCCCCTGATACGTTCTTGTCGCACCAGAGAGGGTGCTTGGGATGGAAGGTTTTACAATGCTAAATTTAGACCTTTAGATCCGAGAATAAGAACAACTACACGTACGATAGTTGACTTTCTTCGCGTACTCTCAAAAAGTAGACATCCCGGAAAGCTTCATTGTACTTTTTTTCATCAATAAAATTAGCTTTGTTATATTTTTGAAAGAGTTAAAGCCCTCTCCCGATCGCAAAATGATAAAACTTCTAATATTTGATAACTCGTTTTCGCCACTACGACATTCTCGCTAAAACTCGTAGTAGTCGTAGTAGAATGACGACGACTATCCCTTTTTCCCGCCAAGATAACGCTGGTTCACGCGCGAGTACTGCTCAGGATTGAGAAAACCAGTCGTCCTCGTCCTACCTCAGACTAACCTGTTTGAAAATCCACCCTTTACAGCCGCACATTCCTATGTAGCCCATATATTGAAGGAACCCTATCCCTTTCCCCCGGATAAAGCACTTCTTGAAAATCCCACAATCACGTTTGTATCAATAAAATTGTTCCTTAACTAGTGCCATGGTACAGCTGAAAAAGTTGCTATTCTCGTAAAAAAATTGAAAGTGGTAGTTGAAAATTATTATTTTCGAATAAGGACCGGTGAATGATGGTGAGTGATTGAATGCTCATGGACTTTGTACATCAACCTGAGTACCATGAAACGTAACTGAAACAAAGACGCAGAAATTTCATCATAACTGCCCCTTTAACAAAGTGGTGAGAATCGCGGATCAAACATGCACGTTAGCTAATGGTCATGCAAAGTCATTAAATTAAAAGCAATTTTTTTAGTCTTTTTCTCCCAGCTGAAGAACCTGTTAGAATGTAGGTTTTGTGAAATTTTATATACACATATTTGTTTTATTGGTAGGACCGTTTATAGAGAGATTAGCTATGAGATACCAATGAGATATTAGAGATTAGATTTACCCAATGCCCTCCTGATGTTGTCACCTTAAATTGTTGCTAAAACCAGTAACTGTGTGCCCTGTGTACCCTGCGAGCAGAGTTTCCTATGATATCACGACGGCGAAGTCGGCAAAAACGTAATTTAAAGAGACCTCACGTTCTTTGAAACTTCAGCGCGATTATCCCAACTCACTCACTTTG
>NC_133205.1:32254041-32256541 GCF_958299795.1 Porites lutea
AAGATAACAATTTGTAGTATCCATGACTTGCATTCATCCAGCACTGGTGTATCTTTCTTAAAACAAATACATCCCACTATCGGTCCTTTAAGTAATGTTACTATCAGAATTGACAACATGAGCCATTTAAGAAGAGCTGCATTGCTTTTGCATAAAAACACAGTGGATGTAATAAATAATCCAAGCTCTCCTATTAACATGGAAAATGAAACCCATTTAAGAGCACTATACATCGCTGGATCCTCACCGTTTGAAAGTTCGTCTAAATATATGAGAGTATAAATGGCCAACCATGGGCCAAGAAAGATAGTAAAACCAAAAGAGAGAAACATTGCTGCTATTATATATGATTTACGTTCTGTATCTGTCAGGTTTGGTTCATGCCCCTCAGTGACACACTCCGCTGTGTTTAAGCTTGGATCCTGTATTCCTGGACTGACAGCGAGATCCTGAAGCTGAAAGAATAAAAAGTAAGGATTTAATTTTCAAATACAACATCAATTAATTAACCCTTCACAGACTATGGGCAAACTTTTAAAAAATCTTCTTGAAGCCATTTTAAAACTGGATTTTTGTAAAGCCAATCGACCATCCACTGGATCAACAAACAGTATTTCATGGTTATTGGTCGGAGAGGAGTACATTGAAACAAAATATCGTTCTTAATATCACCAACAAACACGCACTCTTAGAGCCTGAAAAAGGGAAAAAGTGCGCCACAAACCCTCACCTTGGATTAACCCTGTAATAAGAAAATGATGTACTCCTGTGATGGATTTGGTTGCATTCCTTTTAGCCAATATAAATCCGGGTTTTTCGATCGAAACTTTGATTTTTTGTTCCATTAAGGACCAAACCAATCTAAGATTCAGTGATTGCAATCCGAACGATCTACCTCTGAACGTGGATCGTTCAGATTGGTATCTCAATCTGGTTTCAGATCTTTGTTCCATTTATTGAAACTGCTTTTCGATGCAAGAAGGTGCTCGTTCATCAGTAAAAACGGCGGGTCAAGGTTAGTTCAGGCAAAAGTTATTTATATTCCCCCGTTGTTCTATGCCGCTAAAGGATTGTAGTATATTTAACTCAAGTTCCACTGCCACTCTAAATCCGTTAGGAAGTGAAAATGCTTAGATTTTCTCACTGTAAAACTATACTGTCCAATGTCTGTTTGTGTTTCGAACGCGCTTCTCAGCGCTTGAGAATTCCTAATTGTCTTCTGAATTTTCTTGAATCAAATTCCAGATAATTTTAAGTTGATGAGTTCCAGTATATGAACCAACACTAGTTAAAGAGCTAGTTTTCTTTCCGTTTCTCCACGAGAAGATGCTTTTAGCAGAAAGAAGTAAAAAACGATGCGTTGAAATTGAGAAGAAGATCGGAGCGGCAAGCTGCTGCTGTATGGATCAATCTTATTTCAGATTTTTGTTCCGGCTAGCATAGCATGAAAATCCAAACAATCTGGATTGCCCAAATCCGAAAAAAGTTTGTCTAAAAGGAATGTAACCTTTAATATACCGCTGTGTGGATTGAGAGAATTACAATCAAACCCCGCTTTGCGGACACCTGCTTATTTATACGGACACCTCATTATTATGGACAGTTTGCTTTGTCCCTTGTGAAAGAAAGCAGTGTCATTTTCTCTAAATTCAACCCGTTAATATGGACACTTTCTATGGCCCCCCAGTGTCCGTATTGATGGGGTTTGATTGTAGGGAAGATTAAAGAACAAGGTCAAAACTATAAAGCCAACAAAAACAGGAAATAATCATAATCATAATCATAATCATAACATTAATAATAATTATCGTATTTTTTTAAATTGCATCATTTCCAGTGATGTCCAATAGGGCTTCACAATAACTACTTAAAAAAATATTACAATTATTGTTCATAAGAGTATTACATTGTGAAACAAATCAAAACGAATTTCAGACAGCATTTCACTTAAGTGAAGCATTGAGAAATGGTGACATGAAACATTTTGAAATTCAGATGAGTGACAATGGGACCCCCCTTGGCAGGGCCTCATAATTTGCCCAAGATGACAAACTGAATTACGATTTCGGTAGTTACAGTAAAATAATATCGTGGTACAAATATCAGTAGATTGTGGGCGGTCATCCTTCTTTCTGCAGAGCCCGTGAGAAGTATTTTCCATCTACTGTGACTCAAAGAAAAATATAAGAGACTGCTCGCAATCTAAACCGGCAGCTTTGAATCACCCTGCAATATATTGAAGACAAAACATGTCACTTACCGATGACAATACATCTTCAATAATTGTCACACGGTTCTCCACTGATACATTACAGCAAAATGGTGCTATTGTGATGTCTAATTTTTGTGTCCTAGACCTCACAAGAATTGAACCGAGAGATAAAACTTCGAGGACATATTCAGGGAAGGCAGCAAACAAGCATGACATACTCCACGTGTAATGGGCTGGTCTGCATTTCTCTGTTCCATTGGCTCCATTCAATGTCACATGTACAAGAAG
>NC_133205.1:32259041-32346541 GCF_958299795.1 Porites lutea
ATTGTAAATATTACTTATTTTTCTGATACTTAAATAAAGATTGGTTTAATTATTAGTACCCCCCCCCCGGTAATTTTGTCAACCTTAATGAATCAGTCAATTCCACCTGCACCCAGCCCCCCGGGTTGACCCCCAGGCATTAGCATTTTTTTGGCCTTGGATGGCAAATTCCTGGGGGTGGGACTCTTGAGCTGTCAAATCCCCTGGGGTGGGGACAAAAAAAGAGGGCAAATGCCTTGTCCTCCGTCAACACTGCAACATTTTTCATTGATTGCACAGTCAAATAGTGCCTAATTAAGACTTCACGCTGCGATGACATGCACCAATTTATGGTTTTAGTATGGATATAAAATTATTGACATTAAAATTAACAGAGTGCTGTAAAGTTATATGTTATGAATAGTTTTAATAGTTTTGAAAGGACGTTCTTCAAATGATATGAACAAAAATTTGATAATTTTCAATAACCAAAAAACATTGATTCACATCGATAGCTCCAATTTCGCTATGTAATTCTAGCTTGAAAAGCAAATGAAGAAATGCATACATACATGTAAAATCGAGAACATGTCTTTACAACCCTCTACAATTTATTCCTGTCCTTGACAGATGAGCCAATCTGCTTTTCTTCCAGTAAAACCTTCTGTGTAGTTATATTCTGATAGGAAAATGTGTGTGTGTTGAAAGCACGGGAATGGCCCAGGGGTTGGCAAATGCCCGGCCCCTGGGCAGTGCAAAATTTGCAAATGCCCCACCGCCCGGCAGTGCCAAATTTGCAAATGCCCCACCCCCGGGACTGACAAGGCGGGCAAATGCCCCGCAGTAGCCAGGGGGGCGGGGGCTGGGCGCAGGTGGAATTGACTGATGCATAACCATGGTTATGAAGAATTATTATTCACTCAAAATATTTAGAACTCCACTTCTGACTGCCTTAAATCCCATGGTTAATTCTTTATAAACAGCCACTGCAAACCATTAATCTGGAACATATTAGATATTTGTGGCTAGAATCCAGGAAGCGCCATCGGAGGAAATGCTCATTGCTTGGAACTCTCACAACAATACCACCTTAGGAACCCCTGTATGCAGAATTGCTGGCTACGCGCCTTTTAGCCTACATACAGAATTCTCCTGATATGTAAACCACTAACTGCATGTACTGAAGTTTAGTTTTCCAAGGGAGGAAAAAACACTTCCGCATGCTCGCCTTGCTGTTGCTCGGTGCAACTGGCGAATTTGTATTCGCCAGGATTTTGCGATAACGTATTTCCAGTTATATTTTCCACCACGATTGCTATTTGTTCAATTGTTGATCAGAAATAGTAAGAGAGTATTGCAAGAAACGTATAATGCGCACTGTCAGTACAAATACCTGCTCCTCTGTCTCCTTTATGAACACCACCATCCACTGCAAGCCGACTGCAAGCCTACAATATTATTTTTATCCTTTACCGAGCAAAGACTGGGGAGAGGACAATCGTCTTCCTCAGCCCTCTCCCCTATGGTCCCAGAGTGTGCCTTCCGTCGGCTCCTCCGCCTACTCTAAAGAAGGCCGTTGTCCTCTCGAGAAAACGGCTGAAATTCTGGCTACAGCTCCATTGATTTAGCTCCAGATGATCTAAGCCAGTGTGGAAAACGAGGTCAGTATTTGGGATTGCAATTACTGAAGTTAACGAAACCTAAAGATCCAGCGCGCCTTTCTGTTAACAGTTTTTTTCTGCATGATTTAACTTCAGATTTAGCAATCTTCAGCTAAATCTTGAAGTCAGTGTGGTGTATCTCTCAGTATTTGAGTTTAAAACTGATAGTAACAAAAGCAGTGGTTTTAAGCGGAGTCAAGTTACGCAGGCTTATTATCTGTTAACTCACAGTCACACGCTCTATATTCCCGGTATATTTCATGCGTGTGACACCCCACCCCCCCGCCCCCCCCCCCCCCATGGGTTCGCAGACCTACGTTCCAGTTTTTAAAAGATTCCTACACCTCACTTTTTGTCGGAACCCTTTGAGAAAAAACTTTCCAGCCCCCCTCAGTTTTTTTTCAGTCGCTTTGAAAACTATGTTTTTTGTTTGATCATAATCCCAAGGCTTTGAAATGGATTTGAGGCCAATATTATCAGTGGTCATCAATGAACTTTCCTTTAATGATTTATGTGATGAGCACTTACGAGAAATTATACTACTACATCAGAAATTTCTGCAATTTGATTGGCTTAGAGCAGTGGTATTTCAGCTTAATTTGAAATACCTACATGTGAAAATTACAAACCTTTTGGGGGTAGTGGTATAAACAAATAATAGCATGATTTGTACGTGATATTTGGCATAAATACCACTCGTGATATTTCAAAATTGTCTCAAATTTCACTCGCCTAGCGGCTCGTGAAATTACGAATAACAATTTCGAAATATCACTCGTGGTATTTATGCCAAATATCACTACAAATCATGCTATTACCTATACTAATACTACCAACAGTAAGTGCAACAATGGTATGAAGAGCTAAGAGGTCGTTTAGGTCAGTATATTCAATTTAATCTGTTTGCAGAAAAAAATGATATAGGAGAAACATTCCAGTCTGACTTAGATCCAGACAAAAATTATTATTCGGAAATCATACAAAACACTAAAAATTGTGAATACCGTACCATGATGAGGAAAGTTTTAAATACCTAATACAGACGACAAACACTGATGATAACTTCACAATTTTAAGTCTCGCCATAAGAAGCATAATATACAAGTATGAAGATCTGTAAACCTACCTAAACTCACTAGGACATAAATTTTTGGTTATTGGTTTAACTGAGACTTGGCTCAATAATGAAAATGTTAATGATTTTTCAATGTCTCAATATAACTTAATTGCAAAAGCATTATGTGTAAAACAATCATATCATTACAAGGAAAGAAATGACATTGCAATCAATGTGACATTATAGAATCTGCATTTATAGAACTGTCTGTAAAACCTAAAAACATCATCATAAGAATCATATATAGACTGCCAAATGACAAATTTGAACAATTTGAGGAAAATCTGATGGTAATATTGAAGAAAACTGAATTACAAAACAAAACATGCTATCTTATGGGTGACTTTAATCTCAATTTGTTAAAATACGAGGTGAACCAGCATTCTAATGTATTTCTAAACAATATATTCTCGTCATCATTTTACCCTTTGATTACAAAGCCTAACAAGAATAACAAAATAAAGTGCAACTCTTATTGATAACATATTTGTTAACAGCATTGACGACAGTTTTGTGAGTGAACTACTTTGTACAGACCTGTCTGATCACCTGCCTGTATCTCAAATAACAATGAATGTTAAAACTAGAGATGATAACAAAGATAAGAAAAAGCAATATAGATAGATCAATGAGCAAACTCTAAATGTTTTAAATCATGAATTAGAAAAAGAGGGTTGGGATGACATTTATTCTGAGACTAATCCCCAAACTGCCTACAGTTTATTTTTTGATAAACTCTCAGAAGCATTTAATAAAAGTGTACCAATAATTAAACAGAGCAGTAGAAGCTTTAAAAAATCTAAGACACCATGGATCACTAAAGACATTTTAACTGCAAGGAAAATCAAGGAAAGAATGTACAATAAAACTATTAAAAATCCTAGTGAAATGAATGAGGTGACTTATAAAAGGATTCAAAATAAATTCAATAAAATGAAAAAAGCTGCAGAGAAAAAGTATTACTCTGACAGACTAGAAAAAGCAAAGGGTAATTTGAAATTATCTTCTCAAACTCATTAATAATTCATAAAGAAAATACAGAAGGTAGTGAATGTTTAATGAGTGTTTGGAAATCAGATGAAAAACTGCTCATTTTGCATCCGTAATTTCTCCTTCTAAAATCAATTGTTTGAGAAGTAATATCAAGCATTCGACACAGTGTTTCATCACCAGATGAAACACCTCAAAGTTCGTGAAAAATAGTCCGCTGCGCGTTGTATTTTCAACTCTCTTCTCAGTGTTTCATCTGGTGATGAAACACTACGTATCATGCTTGATATGTTACTTGGAAACTTATAAACGAGGTAATGAATAAAGGAAAAACTAAAACAGAATTACCTAATGCATTGAAGGAGAATGATATAGAGGTTACAGATCATAAGGAAATAACTGAATGGTTTAATAAATATTTTGTTAGCATAGGACCTAGACTAGCAGAGAAAATACCAGAAAATATCATAAACTTTGTATCATACTTAGGAAAAAGTAATGTTCACTCTATTTTCTTAGGTCCAGTCACTGAAAGAGTAATAGAAATAGAGCTGAAACAACTGAAAATCGACAAATCATGCGGTTAGATGAAATGTCTCCAAGGGTTGTAGAAGCAATATCTAAACATATAATCAAACAACTTTCTCACATATATAACCAGTCCTTTCTCACTGGTATCAGACCTGATGAACTTAAATTAGCTCTGGTAACCCCTGTTTATAAAGCAAAGGAGAAAGAACTTTTCTCAAGTTATAGACCTATATCGGTACTTCTATGTTTTTAAAAAATATTGGGAAAATTGATGTACAAGCGAGTTCTAAATTTTCTAAATAGGCATAAAATCTTAACAGACAGTCAATATGGATTAAGGAAAAAATGTTCAACAAATTTTGTAATTCTTGAGTTTGTTTCAAAGATATCTAACGCAGTGGACAACAGTGAATATACAATGGCGGGTTTTTTCTAGACCTCTCCAAGGTATTTGACCCGGTAGATCACAATATACTGCTTTATAAGCTAGAGCATTATGGATTTAGAGGAACAGCCCTAGACTGGTTTAGGAACTACTTACCAGGAAGAAAACAAATTGTTTAATTCAAATTAACCAGTTCAGATTACTTAACAATCAATTGTGGCATGCCACGAGGCTCTGTTCTAGGACTGCTCTTGTTTTTGATATATGTCAATGATATATGTAAAAGCTCTGGGATATTTAGCAATTAATGAATTCAGCTTTCGTAAGCTATGAAGAATTAAGCAGATCGAGGAGGGTGTTGGTGGATTATACCCTGGGAGATCTACTTAATTCTTCATATCCTATGAAAGCTGAATTCATTAATTGCTTTATTATTCATTCAAAATAATAATCCTAGTTTAAAAACATAGCTAAAACATGCTTACATGCATCGATGTTAAGTTCATGTTTGATAGTGTATGTTTAGGTTGTCCAGCTCCGCAAATATTCTCAAAATAGAAGATGCTGCCCTCTGAGTTGTTTTCTTACTGTTTTTGCTATGTTTTAGCTATTATTTCGCCTAGTTCCAGCTGTAGGTCTTACTCTTCAAACAAGTGAAGTGTCCACCAATTTTGCTTTCACAACCAAAACAACTCAACCTTGTCCCCAGGTCTTCTCGGTTAATGGTGCATTAACCTGTAGCGGGCTGCATTTTTGACATCATTTCCTCGTTAAACACAAAATTCTTCCAAAGTTGGTCATCAGTAACTGTTTATGGTGAATTATGCGTGTGCTTTAAGCCAATCAGAATTGGGGAAATATTTTGAATGAATAATAAAATCCTTTATTTTATTTGCTGATGATACAAATCTGCTCCTAAGTCACCAAGATTTAAAAACTCTCAACAATACCATGAATCAAGAATCAGAGAAGGTTTCGTTGTGGCTAGTAGCAAACAAATTATCATTAAATGTTAGAAAAACTAATTTTATGATCTTCAAAAGCAAAAATAAAAATGTTCAACATAAAGTAACTGTAAATATTGCAGACCAAAATATAAATCAAGTCAATCACACAAAATCATGGATGAAAAATTGTGTGGGAAATTTCATATCAATTATGTTTCAGTGAAAGTATCAAAAATAGTAGGAATAATAGCAAAGGCAAGACATTATTTAGGGCTTAAAAATTTAAAGGAATATTATTATACTTTACCAATGATGGGTTATCCATACCTGACCTATATTGTAACATTAACTGGGCAAGCACATATCCAACTAGACTAAGATCTATTGATATAGCACAAATGAAAATAGTAAGACTTATGACTTTTTCAAGTTTTCGAGAAACTTCTCAGCCTTTGTTCAAGTTATTAAAATAATGAATGTAAATTATATAAAATAAATCTATACCTAATTGCAATTTTCATGTACTTACATTGTTATTGCAAACTTCCTGAAACTTTTAATGACTGCTTCTTAAAAAATGATAGTATACACTCCTATAATAGTAGGTCAACTTCAAAAATACACATTGATTTTAAAAGAACAAATAGCTTACCAAATGATTTAAACGAAAAAAAAAATCAAGCAACGCATTTAAGAAAGCATTACATACACATGTACAATCAGCGAAAAATACTCTTTGATGCCTTGATTGATGATATGTAAAGTGAAACTTATTATGTCACCTTTTTAAAGAAATTTGTAAAGAGATCATTGGGGAGCCTTAAAAAAGTTCATCAGAGTTTGCTGTGTTTCCCTTTGCCTTAACTGTATATACACATATATTTTGTAATTACAAGATTATGTACAATGTATATAATGAAGTTTGGCAATAAATAAATAAATGATTAAAAGTTTGTGGCTTGATAACTGAGTCAAAGCTACCAGAAGTTCAACTTCACTGACACCTCAAAAAAGTATTTCAAGGGGAAACTTTAATATTCTGGTTGTCTATGTTCATTTCAGAGCTGGTTAAAAATATAAACCAGTTAATTAAGGTTACCAGATACCTTCAGTCAGATTGAAAATTTTGTTTAAATTATGAAGTTTGGCTCAGATCATATTAAAAGATCTTATTATTCATTCAAAATATTTCCACAATTCTGATTGGCTAAAAGCACACGCATATTTCACCATAACCAGTAACTGATGACCGAATTTGGAAGAATTTTTTGTTTAGCGAGGAAATGACGTCAAAAATGCAGCCTTCTATAGGTTAATGCACCGTTAACCAAGAAGACCTGGGGACGAGATTGAGTTGTTTTCGTTGTAGAAACTAAAATGGCAGACATTTCACTTGTTTCAAGAGTAAGAACTACAGCTGGAACTAGGCAAAATAATGACTAAAAACATAGCAAAAACAGCAAGAAGACAACTCGGAGGGCGATATCTGCTATTTGGAGAATATTTGCGGAGCCGGACAACCTAAACGTAAACTATCGAAGACAAACTTAACATGGATGCAGGTAAGCTTGTTTTAGCTATGTTTTTAAACTTAATAGGAATTATTTTGAATCAATAAGAAAACAATTATTGAATTCGGCTTTTGTGTCATATAAAGAATTATGGGGATCTCGGAGGGTGTTATCTGCCTCGGCCGATAACACCCTCCTCAATCTCCATAATTCTTCATAAGATACTCAGCCTCATTCATGTTGTTAATTAAACTTGGGCTTCTTTGGGTAACTCATTCCAATCCTTTGCTCTTGTGAATTTAAAAGTAGACTGGCAAATAGCGGATTTTACTTTAGGCAGAATAATTTCACATCTATCTCTTAAGATCCGAGCACAGCAATCAGATCTCAAGGTCACAAAATTGTGAAGTACTGTGCAGGACAACACTGATTGTTAACAATTTTGAACACGTAAGTTGAAGACGATAAATCTTCGCCTGCTAGATCGTGTGAGGGCTCGAAATAATTTACGGACAGTCTCCAGACACAAAGACCGGCCAAATAATTCATTTTAGCTCGGTCATGTATCGTTCCTGGCCGGTCAAATTTATTAGATGAATAACTCTTATTAAATCAAGGGCCCATGAACCAAAACTGGCATTATATATTTCCAAAAAAGAGTCGTTGCTTAACTAATAAAAGTGAAAGTTTTGTCAATGTAATTGTGACCAGAAGTGCATGAACCGTGATGTCTGTCTCAATGCGCAAATTATAAACACACATTTATAGTTGCATTTCACCCAGGATTTCAGATCATAGTTCTGCAATACACAGTGACCTGCCACATACTGATAACAACTGAAACAACTGAAAAGTACGGAAATTTTAATTCAATTCATTTTCAATACAATCCGGATCAAATGTGATCAGTCAGCATGACCGGCAAGATGAATCCAATCAGTCCAGACATTGTCCATTGACTGGCCGTTATTTCAAGCCCTGAGTGTTAGAAGTGCGAGTTTTTCCCTCTTCGTTTGTGAGCAAGTCAGGTGGTTTGCTCTTAATATAATCCTCATATAATCCTCATAGCTTTGTTTTGAAGTCATTCTAAAAAATCAGAGTTCTTCTTGGGGCAGAAATCCCATATAATACAACTGTAATGTAAAATAGGTAAAATTGTTGCCCTATAAATCTTCAAAAGGGTAGTTGGATCCAGAAAAGACAAAATCCTATTCAGTAGCTTTTAATCAGCGAGGCACTCTATGCCCAGTCCACAGTTTACAATCTGTTGTCCGAAGTCTGTGTTTACACTAGGGTAACAGGGTCCCGAGGAGATGTGTTTGTCGTTAGAACATCAAAACCCATCGAAAACCTCTGAAAAAATCACAGGGTCCAGAGGAGATGTGTTTGTTGCTAGAACATCAAAACCTGTCGCAAACCTCTGAAAAAATGGGTTATTTTGATCGCGTTCAGTTTCTTTACACTGAGGGCCCTTTTTTTTTTTTTTTTACTCGGCACTTCGTGCCTTGATCGCCCTTCGGGCGACGTGCTCTGTGCCAGCGAGGATATGGCTTGCAGTAATTGATTTTCAAAATGGCAAACAACAAAGTCGATCTGGGTCAGATACAGTAAGAAGTGAAGAAATCGTTTACAGTAGATTCATAAAGATCCCATTGGGCTAATTAATCATGCTAAGCGACAAGTATAGACATTTTTCAAGGTGAGACTTTAAATAAGTAATTCATTTATTCACACAATACTCCTCTGGACCCTGTGCTAGAGTTTAGGGTTGTACACAAAGAAATATGTAACCAAAAATATCCAATGCCTTTAGGGGCCATTTTAAAACCTAGGCCATCCCCAGATTGGTCTTCTTTCGGGGTCTTATTCTTTATTTTCCAACTTGTCATTTTCATATGAGAGCCAGGGACCGCGGAGGGGAAGGGGCTGGTAGGGCCACGGCCCCACCACTTTTTTGCGCCCCCGCCCCCACTTTTTGCGCTAAAGGAAAAATAATTAAATTTTAAAAAAAAGACTTGAAACAAGTTTTTGCCGTCTATATTCCGCTATATTCTCTGTATTTTCTTTAATTTCAAACGCCAGGCATTTTGTGGGGCTCCTGTGCTTTTCGCAGTAATTGTGCCCTTGGGCCGACTTGCCCCTTGATTAAACGCTATGCCTTGGCCACCACTTCGCTTCGTTCAGCAGCGTGTTTTGTACTTCCAGCTCCGCCAGAGTTTTTTATCAGTTTTATCAGACGAAATGAAGAAAATTACTAGCTTTTTCAAGCCAAACGAAGGTGAGTAGTTGTTTTGAGTTGATAAAAGTTTTATATTTTTTCTTTCTCCTTTCGAATCAATGAAATATTCGATGGCAAGAAGAATTACATTACTTGAACAGTGAACGGCCATAGTTAAAAATTTTTCAGATCACGTCAGTGTAGTATTTTCTATACTAAAATTGTAATCCCGTCTTTTCTTGCATTGAATCTGAACTGACCGTGTATGTTGGTCGTTTATTAGAGTTATCTGGGACTTCGTCAAAGTCTGTAAGCTCTGCAGAAAAGACGACAACTACTTGTAGTGAAAATGATGAGTTTGAGTTTGACCAGTAAACATACAAATACTATGATTTTATTCCTTTTATTCCTTTTTTCGATTTTCAATATGAAAAAAAAATTTTCAATTGTCAGCCCTCCCACTTTTCACCTTGCTCCGCGGTCCCTGAGAGCCCTCCCTCATCCAATCACTAGTGCCCATTAGATCAGGATAGCCAGGGCTAGGGGAGCTAGTTACAATGTATGTGCTCAGCCCCAGATTATTGCCAATAGTTCCCAAATTCAGGAGGGTCAAAAGGTAGTCCATTGTCACAAAGCAAAATGTCTCTTTAGTTTCTTTATGAGGGCACCACCTGGTTTGCTGAGCTACTGATCCACTTCAAAGTATCCTGAATAGTTGTCGACTGTAAATGGATAGTTTTTGTCGTCAAGTGTGCTTTTCTCTTAGGGTCTTAACGGAGACTTAGGACAAATTAGTAGTTCTTTGGTCTGGTACTTTGAAATGACATGCAGGTGTGCCAGCATCTAGGTACTGGATGTAGCCCATGGTTTCTCCATTTATGCCTGGTCAGTACATTGTTCTTGTGCTCTGTGTAAGCAGCCTTGCAACCCAATATGGGAGTCCTGTAGCTTCTGCTTGATATGCTGCCTCAAGGTCTACAGTATTGATTCATTGTATGCCTTTGAATAAGATGCCATCATGTACTTAGAGCTCATCTCGGATGTAAAATACTGGTTGATTGCTGTTGGCAGCCATCCCAGATTGCTTTTTTGTCTGTAGGGTTACGCTACAAGTTGTCTCTTTCTGGAATTCTCTAAGCCGGTGGTCTGGTTTAGCACGAGTACACTCCACTTCTACCTATGTAACTGAATACTGGCCGTTCTCCAAGTAAGTTTTTGACAGCGTTTCAGCTAGAAACATTTTCTTGCCGGTTTTGTAGCATATCTTGCAGTCATACTGTTGAAGCAGTTACAGTAGGGGCTGTAGTTTCTTGGTACATGTAGCTGGTGCCAGAGGCTTTTTTTGTGAAATAGAGAATATTAATTAGCTGACACTCTGTCCACAGGATGACTATCTAACCATACACATAGTGGTGGTTGAGCTATCTGTTAGTACTTCTGCTCTGCCAATGTAAGTGCTCTGTTCGCAAATGTCACGGGTTGGTGTTGCTGCATGAGCACAAAGCCAAGCCCATCCTTGGATACATCTCCTTGGCTTTCAGTTGTGTCACTCTTACTAAAGTACTTGTGTACTGGCACTTTGCAAACAGCATCTTTAACCCTTTGAAAGGTGTCGTCCTGTTCATGAGTCCAGTTCCACTCAGCATTCTTGTGTGTCAGACAGCATGAGTTTCTAGTGGCTCACTCTTGTAGGAACTTAGACAGGTACTTCACTTGCCCAATGAATCTCTTTGCCTGATAAATCTCTCAGTACATTACTACTTTGACTCTATTAGGACCCATCCTTAGAAATTTAAGAAATTATTGAAAAGCTTGCTTTTATTAATAGTTAAATTAGCCAAAAATTTCGAAAAACATATATACTTTTTGCTCAATTGTTTCTACTCTTACAGTTTCTTATTTGTTTAATTCTTTGTTTTCTGTCTTCTTAGTCCTCAACCATATTACAGTTTTTATTTCATTTATTTATAAACTGTACACTTTCCTTATAGTTAGCCTTTATCTTAATTTCTTATTTTTTTCGCATGCACTGCCCTGCCTTGAATAGCCATTCTAGCTGCGGGTAATGCTTTTGGTATAGTATTTGCTGCTCAATAAAGTTTTGTTTTTGTTGTTACATACTGTAATTTAGTACAGCTGATACGTGTTGACTTTACTGGTAACCCGTTCTTATTTGGTAGTAAAAGAAGTGAACTTTATGGACATGTCAGGTGTCCTACCTCACAGCACTTACATTTTAGTTAAATCTTTCATTACACAACTGTACCTACACATTGTATGTACAGGGGCGGGTTATGTGGTGAAAATCACTGCACGGCTCATCAATCTGTGTATGTCTTGGCAACAAAATTAATATTTTTGATCAACAAATTAAATAACGCATTAGTGGCAAATATTTTTCCCACTTCAAGACCAGACATATTACTAAAGTCTTCTCATATCCAGGAGGAAGGAACCTCATATATCATTTTTAAATGATATAAATTATGATCTGCATATTTACTTTGTGTTTTGTGTGCATAACAGTTCATCTTTCCTTTATTCCTTCTAAATATAGGTAAATTATCATCGCTACTGTTAAGTAGCGAAAATGGCTCTGCCATCAGTTGAAGATGTTGCTAACAGAATACACATGGCATGCAAAGACACAGCAGAGAAAAAAGCAAGGCTAGGTGTTTGCACTATAGCACGTGGTCACAAACAAAGCATTGGATATGGAGTCTTGGTTTCCGACCAGTGTGTTGATGATCTTGAGTTAAGCGAGTACTGTATAGTTACAATCAATGAAGTAGTGCACGCAAGCGAAAATAAGACTTTTGAGGGCAAATACCAGGTGACATTCCAAAAAAACAATTCAAAACCTAAGACTTTGGATCTGCAGAATATCACCAAAAAATTGATGAGGACTGCCTCTGGACTGGTGTTAATTTTTCTTAACCCCTCTTGCAAAGACCTCAATCATAGAGACAAGAAATGCAGTATTTTGAGTGAATCACCATTGTCTATTGGTTCTCCTTGTCAATCTTCTCCACTCTTCTGTTTTGTTGAAAACAAGCGTTATAATGTAGTTAAATCAACTGGTGAAAATGGGGAGGAGTGCGTAGATGTCTTGAAAGCTGACGGCGACAAAGCTAAGTCTGCCAGTGTTTCAGCAAAAGAAATACCACAAGGCACAGTTATTTTACAATACGATGCTGATGGCGAAAATTTAATGGCAGTTGGTATTTTCAAGGTAGTAAGCAAGGAGCATTCGAAGATTTCTCCTATCTGGCTCAGTTCAAGCTTGAACGATGTTTTAGGTAAGCTTTATACATTTTTTATACCTTTCATTATATAAGCAAAACCTTGATAATGAGTGCAAAATGTCACTTTAAGCTAGAGTTCAAAGACCGGCCATATACGAACCCCACCCCCTCCCCTCCTCACTGCCAAAAGAGGTCTGCTTAAATAATCCTTCTCATACAGATTTTTAAGTTAACTTATATCTATTTATTTACAACTAACTCGAACTACGAATATTTTCCAATTCTTTCCACTCTTCTTGCTTTCGATTAAACTTATTTTAATGGTATTACCTTTTAAATGCAATGAAATATCATCACCAGCTTCTCAATTTGAGCAAGACTTAAGAGACTTATGTGCTGGGGTGGTTTGATCCCCCACGCCCTCTTCTCCTCACTGCTCATACAGATTTTTATAAGTTAACTTATGTCTATTTATTTATTCCTAACTCGAACTACGCATATTTTCCAATACATTCCAGTCTTCTGCTTTCGATTAAACTTTTTTTAATGGAATGGCCTTTTAAATACAATGAAATATCACTACTATCTTCTCGATGGCCGTACCCTGAATCCGACATGGACCAACTGCAGGATGTCTCACCACAGTTACTTTAAATGCAGCTTGCAATTGAGTGGTGGAAAGGCCGATACCTATAATAATAATACCTTTATTTATTATCTTTGGCGATAAGAATTACGGTAATATTACCAAAAAATTCAAAACACTACACATGATATATACATATCAAATTAAGTTAAGTTTAGCACCTCTCGGAATAAACGATTGTTTGTGCTTATACCTATTCGTGGAACATAAATTTAAGACTTGCTTCCCGGCTTTGACAATTAAGGAACGTGATAAATCCTTTTCGTATATACTAAAACAGTGGATAGTGTTTTCTCGCGCGCTCTGATTGGCTACTTAGGGTGCGTTTCCTTACTAAAATCCAAGATGGGATCAAAAATCCGGATCACTAGGATATTTGGTCAAGAAAAGAAATGATGTATCCAAGAAAGGATTATTTTTCATTCATTTCTATAGAAACGACCCACAATATCGACGGATTTCCTTTAGAAAGAATAACACGGCTGCTGATAATGTTGCAAATTTGCTGATCTTTCATTGTATTCTGAACGGTTAGCTCAAGGATACCGCTGGCAGAATTCACTCTTCTCGGATACGTAGTAAAGAAATGTTTCGGATCATGTATCCAAACTATCCGGTTTTGATATGATCCAAATAATCCACCTCCATTGTGGATCATTCGGATCAACAATCCGTTTTTAGATTTTAGTAAAGAAACGAAATATCCGTTTTCGTATTAAAAATCCGGATTTAGATTTTAGTAAAGACAAGCACCCTTAGAGTTGGGATATCCAGTTCCATTCACTTATTCATCTCCAGCTCCTCCTCCGAGCGAGACCAAACTAAACTCGCGTAAGTTACGAGCAAAATGATTTCCCGGTTTGCTGCCGTAACAAACGAAGAAATTTCACGGATAATCAAACAAACAATTTGTTCTCAAAATACACAAAAAAGGTGAGGAAATTCGGTTTGGAAGCTTTGGTGGGAGTGTGCCACCCGGTCCTCCAAATCTTAACCCTATTTCAGGCCAAAAAGATCATTTTTTACACCCGTTTTCAGACCTGGCCTTTAGATTACTTAGATTAGAACAGCAACAAAAAAGATTTCTTAAAATCCATTTCGAATTCGCATATTTCTTTTCTTTCTTTGGAATTGAAACAATAAATACGTTCTTACACTCCCGCAGTTCCCACACACAAACCATGACAGCTACAGAATGAACAAGGATACAATTCCATGATAACAACAGGGATTTCAAGTCATGTACGTAATTTGTTGCTCTCTTTGAGTCTTGTGGAGCGAAGACCTCTATTAAAACATCCATACGATGGTCTGTGTTTTTTTCTACCTCAGTAGCAAACGAAACCGAAAATTTAAACATCTGGTCCAAACTAAACCAATGGGCGAAAATACCACAACTCACATAATGAAAGTATCCGCAGCTGGTACTAGCCTTAAAGAAAGTGAGAAAAACGTTTACGAATCATTGTACAAGAAAAACAACAGTCAGGATGCTGAAGAAGAAAAGATTGTAAGTTCAGAACGTATCGTCAGTGTCACAGGCCACAGAGGTATAAATTTCCTTAACGACCACGATGAAGCCGACGAAGAAGAGCTACGATGACTCTTGCAGTAGGCCAAATAAGATAATGAAAACTCCAGCGCTGATAAAAAACAAATATTATATTAATACTGGCAGTTTCCGACATCACAACAACTGTGGCTCCACTCACCCATCGATGGCAGCGTCGAAGGAAAACAAATTGCCACCTTCATTTTTGGGTTTTAAATCTCAAAAATTTGTCCATGAATCCGGCTATGATGAGGTCCCAGGAACAGACAATGATAAACAGTCGTTAAAAAACCTTAACAAGTGTCTTTCACCTTTGGCTACTCGAAGCGTTCTCCTGATTTCAAAACGGCAGTATACTTCTTGAAACGCTTCTTGTAAACGCCGAGCTCTCATAATCGAGGATGAATTTAAAAACACTTACTTTTCCTGATTGTTGTAAACCAAGTTATCTTTAACCGGCTGGTGACCATATAAAAAAAATCCTTGCACATTTCCAAGTTCTCAGCTGAATGATTTTGAAAGCATTGGTCTTGAAAAAGTTTGAATTTGATAAAGGTAGTAGTCTGTTTCAGCCAATCAGTTGAATGAACTAAAAACGCGCGCGCTGTCAAAATTTGTTGTTGTAGTTATGTTTTTGTGTATATCATTAATAAGTAATCACATGATTTTTCTCGTGCAATTTGGAATAAATAAGCACTTGTAAATTTTTCAAAGACCACAAAGTGCACTCGCCCTACGGGCTCGTGCACTTTTGTTGGTCTTTGAAAAGTTTACTCGTGCTTATTTATTCCAAATTGCACTCGAAATCATGTGATTACCTATACCAATACTTTTTCTAGGGGAGAAGCAAATAAAATGAGCTGCGCTAGCACTATCTTATTTGTTACATGTTTACAACCAAGTTTAGTTGACTTGACTGTTGTCTGTATTAACTCTATTTTCAACCGTTTTCAGTCGGTTTCCATCTCGAAATAATCATTGTGGCTGTAGTGGAGCGCGAAAGAGAAATGGAATGAAAGTGAATGAAATAAGACCGGGCCCCAGTTGTTCAAAAGGTGGATAGCGCTATCGACCATATAAATCTCTATACAGTGGATAGTGCAATTAGTTTCCCTAATAGTTATCCAATGGATAGTGATATATCCTATGGATAGCGCTATCCAGCATTTGAACAACTGGGGCCAAAAGAGGGAAACTACCTTGTTGACACGATCGTGGGGTGGAATTATTCGACAGATCTTCAGGCACCCTATTTTGTTGTTCAGTGTGCAGTATAAATGGGCTATCTCGTCCAGCGCGAGGCACAGACGGAGTGATCTGCCCTCCAGCATGTCCCTCGCCTTCGTGCTAGGCTTGTGACTTCCGCTCCTCCCTCGCAAAAATAACGCTTGTGTACAGGCTATTCCTGTCAACGAAATACATTCGTTTGTAAACAAACGTACTACTTTTCTTCGGAAGTTAATTTATTCAGCGTGTCATAAATAATACCTACAACTTAAGTTCTTCTGCCTTTGTCAGTTACAAAGTTTGTGTGTGAATGCAGTCACCTTTTACCTATCCCCATCGCTGGGAACGTTTCTCGAGAGAGACATCTTTCACGCGAACTGACCCTAGCGACGTGGAGCTATAAAAGGGTTTGTTCCACAAAATAGATGTCACTGCTAATTAGTTGAAAAAAATTTGCATTCAGAGATAAATGCTTCACATACCTTCGTTTTCATGTTGTTAAAAAGGTGTCTCAATCTCATTTTTGAGCAACTTCCCTTAGACCCTGTTTACATGGAGTGGGGGACCCCGGTCTAGTGGGGTAGGTTTCTTTTGTTTTGTGTCCCCCAGAGCGTGAAAACAAAAGAAACCAACCCCACTAGACCGGGGTCCCCCACTCCATATAAACAGGCCCTTATTGGGTCTTTGGTTGGCTTGTTGGAACAAGTTTTCTAATTAGCTAAGACTTATAACTTGGTTGCATGGATGACGCAAGTTGTATGCTTTGGACACGTTTCTGCCCTTCCCTCATCGCAGGCTCTGCAACTCATACCCAGAGTCCTTTGGCTTTGTTGTTGATCGGCCAGACGCCAGGAGAAAGTCTGGGACAATGGAATGTATTTGGTCGTTGGCACAATACTGGAAATCTGACAGGAAATCGGTAGACCACGAGATCTTGCCAATTAGAGCGCGTCATTTGCGTGAGCAGTCACGTTTTGAAATGGCTGTTTTGAGAAGTGTATGAAGTGAAGTTATTTTCGACGCTTGAAATTTTTGTTCTTGGAATTCTACATTAATCAGGGTTGGTGTGAAATGTATTAAAGGTGTATATCCAGTCCTTACTGTTAGAGGTATTTACAAGAAAAACTTACCATTGGTACTATCCTTTTTTGCTACAGCTGCTACTCCTCCTTCCAGCACTAATAGTGGGCAACCTTCAATGACTACTGATACTGTTGCTGCTACCTCCACCACTAATAGTGGGCAACCTTCAACGACTACTGATACTGTTGCTGCTACCTCCACCACTAATAGTGGGCAACCTTCAACGACTACTGATAATGTTGCTGCTACCTCCACCACTAATAGTGGGCAACCTTCAATGACTACTGATAATGTTGCTGCTACCTCCACCACTAATAGTGGGCAACCTTCAACGACTACTGATACTGTTGCTGCTACCTCCACCACTAATAGTGGGCAACCTTCAACGACTACTGATAATGTTGCTGCTACCTCCACCACTAATAGTGGGCAACCTTCAATGACTACTGATACTGTTGCTGCTACCTCCACCACTAATAGTGGGCAACCTTCAATGACTACTGATACTGTTGCTGCTACCTCCACCACTAATAGTGGGCAACCTTCAACGACTACTGATAATGTTGCTGCTACCTCCACCACTAATAGTGGGCAACCTTCAATGACTACTGATACTGTTGCTGCTACCTCCACCACTAATAGTGGGCAACCTTCAACGACTACTTATAATGTTGCTGCTACCTCCACCACTAATGTTGCTGCTACCACTACTGATGGGCCTCAATCCACAGTCAGCTCTGGAGATACACCAGCCAATACTACCGATAAACAAGGATTACCAGCTGCTGGTTCGGATACCACTGAAGGTGATCCTTGTAATCTTATAAAGGGTGAAATGGCTTTAATTGATTTTTGCGTTTGAAATTTTTGAAACTCATTAACTGATTTGGTGTTTTAATGGCCTCCTTTTCCCTCAGGCGACCGTTTTACAGAACAGTTTTAATTTAACGTTAACTTTTTGCATTATCTTCCATTTCAATGGCTTATTTTCGTTTGTTCACATCGCAGTTTGGACATGTTTTGATCTCGATATTCTTGCCTGGCTACTCAGTGTTTTGGCAGTAATCTCAAATGCCACCCTGTTTAGCAGAAGTGCATTAGAAGTGCTGAGAGTGTCTGCAGAAATAATTTAAGTTTCTTTCATCGAGGTTGCTAGGGACGAAAGGCTTGTTATAATTTTTCACTTGCTCAGGCTATTTCTAACGTAAACTTTGTTGAAAACGAAAGTAGAGTCCTAAAGCGAAGTCAACAGAGTATCAATTATTTCGAAGTACGGCTTTTCATTAAAGATTGATTACAGTAAAATTCAGTTTTTTGTTGCGTTTCAGCTGCTCGCACTGTTTTGAATTTCTGTCTTTAAAGTGAAGGCGTTTGAAACCATGAAAATAACAACTTTCTTAAATTAAGATGCCGCTCAAATAAGCGATTCCTAAACAAATAGGATGTTTTTTCGAGAGCAATGAGAGATGTTATTTACAGAACATTAATATTCATATAATAGTGATGTCATCGTGGTGACCTCTCTAATACGGACATTTTTGTTCTGTCACTTTGGTGTCCTTATTACAGAAGTTTTAACTGTATGTATCTGGTTTATAGTTCCATGCCTTGTCTTTTGTCTTTTTATTGTCTCTGTGTAGAGCCACTCGTTACAGCTAGCCTACAATCCCCGAAATATTGTCAAGACAGTGTCCAAAAATGGGGCACTTGTAACTTCGGAGAAGTAAACAATCTGCACCCCTTTCCCTACCCCTCTACTCAAAGTTGGGGTGTTGTTTTCTGTAGGTATTGATAATAGAGGTCAAAAAAACTTAGGACACTATGGGAAAACCCGGCTATACAAGTAATAGTTACACAGGACTCTGCTCCATCACAATCAGTGTTTCGATCGGCTTTGGCTTCATCCCCTCATCCCACACTCCCCTCTTTCAGCAATGTTGTGCCCCAAAAATGGGCTCATTTCCACCCATTTCGCTCAAAATTCAACGTTGTTTGGTGAGGAAGGGAGAGTTCACTAGTTTTAATAAACTTACTGGAAAGTTCCCAACACTTTTGACCTCTGTTGTAGCCTGGACAGCTGCACAACATTGTTGGGACTGGGTGGTGAAGGGAGGGAGGGAAAGGGGAAGCTTCATTTTCGCTTTTTGAAGTCGCCAAAACATCAGAAAGGTGCCTTTGAGCAGAGTGTCTCAAGTAATTTTGTTGCTGATTGTAGAAATATGTCAGGCTTCATATGTAAGAATTTGCCTATATTTTTTAACACATAAACTTAAACTCCAAATGAATGCTGAGAACGTCCCTAATTCCCAGGAGGTTTTGGAACTTTTAGGTGAGTATGACAGATTAAGAAACTGAATGTTGTTTTAAAGAAAAAAACTACCATTACTTAAAAAGTGCAACTAAAACAAAGTATCCGCTAGTTTTAAGTGACGATGACCAATTACTTTTCGGCGAGATTGTTCAATATATTTGTCTATATTAGTTTTTTCCCCCATCCCCCTCCCCCCTCCCAATTACCCCAAGAGTCTGTATTTGCGGACTTTTTGGCTACGTGATTTCTATACGGAAAGCGTTATCCATGCTCTATAATAAGATATCATTCTTGTTTCTCTCCCCGCCAGTTGCTGATCAATCAATTTCAAAGGCAGTGACTAATGACGAAATTCTGTTGGAAAAACTTTCAAAGAAACTGGACCGCGAAAGGCGGCACATCCGATGTTGGAAGCACTTGGCTTTTGTTTTGGACGTACCTCCTGAAGAGAGAGGAAAGTTTGACAGGTACACTGAACACAGCCCGACTGAGGATATGTTTAACTATCTTGATAATGTCGGGAAAACTGATTTGAAAGTTAAAGATTTGAAGACAAAATTGAAAGATATCTACCGCAATGACGTCATAGAAAGATTAAACGAAGGTATGCAAACCAGTGCAGTTCTTTTATTGTTACCTGTTGTGCGTTAACTCAGCGTCTCGTTGTGTTATTGATCATTTACTTTTTTGACGGATCGTGGGCATCCATGCCTCTGGAATTTTCCGGTGGCGGTCAGAAGAAAACTGGCTTTCCTGAGACAAACGACAAACAAAACGTATCGTATACAAACCATAGCGACTAATATGATGATAAATTAAAAACACGGGGATAAGGCTAAACGGTTTTTTAACACCGGGCTTAGAATTTACCATCTGTCGTTATTTATCACCGGATATTACGCCCCTGATGTTATTAATCCTAACGAATGAAATTAAAGGTTTCGAAGAGCTTCTTGACACTCACGAGCGTCTAATCCGGCGTGAGTAGTATCCAGGACGCCTTCCACACCCTTGTCGTGCAGCAGATAGAGCGCCTACCAGGTGTTTGTGAGGCCATAGGTTCGAATCCTGCCGGGATTTCAAATTTTTTATTTCTTTCACGCTCATGACATACGATTATTACACCTTTGTCAGCGGATTGTATCTTTCTTTGCAAGTTAAAAAAATGATTAAATGGTAATGCAAACACGGCGACACCCTATTGCTTTGAGCTACACTTTGTTGTATCACTTGAGGTGCTCGGCACTGAGTGGTCAGAGGCATGAAGTTTCAAAGGGATAGTATCGCTCATCCTCGGAGACCCAGGGGCGGTCAGTTGGGTCAGGAAAAACGGCGGTGAAAGTTTTCAAGAACAGGTGAGAGAGCCCTTGGGATAGCACTCATAACGAAACAGTTCCACGACTTATTCGAATGCTTGTCTGTGATTGGTGCCCAATCAGAGGCCAGCATACCTGCTACTGTCAGCCCGTTCAGGGAAGCTTTCTTCCAGAAGAGTTTTTAGTGGAAATGAGCCCCAAAAGTTTACTCTACCAGTTTCTATCACTGACGAGAAAAATTTAACAAATTAATCTTTAAAGGGCAAAAAAATTTCTTCTGTACGTACCTGACAAGCATGCCGAGCAAAAAGAAGATCATGCGGTTTGTCGTCTTTTGCATCTTGGCGTCTTTTGTTTGATGCTGCTGATGATTTGTTGTTTGCCTTACTTCTTGCCATGCACGCTCTTGTCTTTTTGGCTACCCGGAGATAGGGTCTCAAGAACAGACTGTAAAACATGAACTGAAAAGGGCGCGCAAATGGATTGAGAACTCAAACATTTCTGTGACTCTCACATTTACAAGTGTCGGAGCCAAGCTGAGAAGTACGGCTCTGAAGGTCTTTGAAAATGCGAGATTTCTCATTCTCTTAAAATGATATGTGTTCTTTTTTTAAAAACGTTTAAGCTATTTATATCAACTATTTGTTTGAACTAGTATGACATTGCTGCATGCATAATAAATGTATGAGTGTATACGGAAATTTACTAATTATGGAATTTCTTTGTTTTTTTGGGCCCCATTTTCACTGAAAACTCTTCTCGAACACAAGCCAAACGTGTACGGAGTTTGCTTAGTAAACTTTTTCGTATAAGAAGATCACGAAGGCAGTGCGATAGAACGATCATCAGGTCGAGCTAGTTCGGGCATTCATGAGCCTATCACGCCATCCATCGCGGGGGGGAGGTCGTTTGGAAGGTATCCCGTGTTTCTACAGAGTTAGTTGATGTAGGTGATTGCAGGGCTACCAACCCGACCAGAGCAGTAGATCGCTCGTGAGTTCTTGTCTTGCTCGCTAGCAGTGACCTGCAAAGTGCATTCATCGTTCACGTAAGATTGTAGAAATGTCAGTGATGGGTTCATGAAGCTGCAGTTTGGTTGGATGTTTTCTCTAGGAGATGTTAAGTATAGCTCTCAGCATCTGGTTATAGGTTCCATCGAGCTTGGACTCGAGCTAGGGATTTAGTTAATGGCCAGAAAGAGGCACCATACGTTAAAGCTGATTCAACGGTGACAGGAAAAAGCTCCGTTTGAGGTTGTCTGAAAGAGCGGATTTCCAGATTGCGTCCATTTTATTCGGGGCGGTCCAGGCTCTAGCTATGCGGATTTTCATCTCCTTTTCGGTAGAAATGATTTCGTTTCGTAGATATATAATGTAAATGATTCCTCTCATTGTATTAATTCTCCTGACACAGTTTGTATTAAGCCTTGCTGGTTGAAGCTAATAAATTTTTGGAGGCATTCACGTAGATTCCGACTTCATTAGCTGCATTTCCCAGATTATGTAGGAGAACTGTAGCGTTGGTAATGGTGTCTGCAGTGATAGTTAGGTCGTCTGCATAGTCATCATCAGTCAGCTGTTCTGGAGGATATCGACTTGAGAGTCTTGGTGAAAGCGTAAAGCCCAGGTGATGATGTTTATCAAGTGAAGTTCTCAAGACATAGTCTAGAGTAATAACAGAGAGGAAAGGTCAAGGGTGTCACCCTGAAGGACGCCTGCGTTAATTTCGAAGAAGCTAGTGTCACCATCGTGGGATCTGACCAAAGATTTGGTGTTTTTATTTTGCATCATTGTGGCAGCTACTGTCTCAGAGGGAATGCCAGAAGGATCTTCTCTAGTTTTTCTAACAGAATCAAAGGCTTTAAAAAAGTGTAGGAGAAGTAAGGCAGCCTGTAGATTCTTTGCTCTGACGCCTTCAAAAATTCGCCGTACAATCACGATTTGTGCAAGAGTTGACCTGTTTTTACGAAATTCGTTTTGGTTTCTCCGGAGCACCTTCTCTACTTCGGGCTGTATTCTGTTGAGAAGCACTGAGATGTAAATTTTTGCTGCAATAGGAGAAAGTGTGATTCCTTCGTAATTTTTTGCAAACCTAAATCTCCTGTCTTTGGAAAAGGGAGTTTTCAACCTTCTGTTCCTCTTTCTATGACTTCACCATTATACAGGGCGTTACAGAGTTGGAGCAAAATATCGTTAAACTTCTGGGTCTTCCAAACCTCCGGGGGATGTTATCAAGTCCCGCTGCTTTGCCAATTTTGGTGTTTTTTAACGCCACTTCAAGTTCTGCATATGTAAAAACACCGAGTTTGATGTCAAGGGAATGTTCAATGATTCGTTTGACCTCAGTATCTGAAATGTCAGGTATATTTTCCTAAGAGATTTTTAAAGTGGTATTGCCTTTCAGCTTGACTATTACCCTTTAGCGTCGACTTATTTGTTGATTTTCTACCGCTGATCTCGTTCGCAATTTTCCATGCGAGAGCTGGTTGTTTGTTGGCATCAGCAGAGTTGATAAGGTGAATTTTATCCGGAATGTACTCAGCTTGCTGAACTTCGTAAGAATTTTTTAGCTGAGCACTAAAGAGCTTTGTTAAGGTCCTGTATAGATTTAGGGGAAGGATTTGAATTTCTTGTGGCATCTTGTTTTTAACATTGACTCTTTGGGATGCAATGTTATCTGATTCCCATTGTACATCGTGTTAGAAGATAGTGCCGCGACATCTGCTTGCAGGGCTTCAAACTTACTCCTGACAGCAATGGTGTACTGGTCTTCGAGCTAACTATTTGTTGTTAAAAGAGACCAGTCATGTTGTGGGAAAACAGACTTCTGTTTCTTATTGGCTCTGAGGCTGAGATTGATGGTGGAAACGACGATCAATCGTCAGGAGATACCCCTTTCAGTAGGCACAACATTATTTTTTGTGCCCAATCACAGACAACCATTCAAATAAGTCGTGGAACTGGTTCGTTTATAGTAGTATCCTAGGGGCTCTCTCACCCGTTCTTGAAAACTTTTGCCGCCCTTTTCCATGACTTAAATGACCGCCCCTGGGTCTCCGAGGATGAGTGCCACTGGGATTGTTTCGATATTGTGTCGTTTTTTGTCAAAAATATACTGAATATGTTTCAATTCCATGCTCTTCCAACTGGAACAGACTCTACACGGGCAATTTTATCGGGCAACAAGAGAGGGTATTTTTGCTGCAGTTTGAGCGCGACCGTTGAGCCAGTTTCATTATTTATAACAAATTTAAAATTTTCTTTTTGACAAATTAAGTTAAGACTATTTCTTTCGCAAATTAGTTTCCTTTTTTAGAACATTAGTTTTAATTTTCAGCTTATTAAACGTAGTTTTTTTGTATGTTAGTGTTAATAATTTTAATATTTGTGGAGCACCCGAGCAACTAGTGCATGTGTGTGCTCTATAATCTTTACTATTATTATTATTATTATTGTTAATATTATTAGTAATCCTCGCGAAGCGCCTAGGAACGTGCGTGGATCGTACAGCGAGGCACAAACACGAGTTGGCTATATAAATGTAGATATTTACATATCGGTTGGTGTCCTCTATGATGTCATCAAGCTGCAAACTTGATCCATTGTTTTTGCGACCGTTTTGCTGGTTTTGGCGATCAAGCAATGCTTTTGGCGATGAATTTAGACGACAGACGTATTTTACAGAGAACATTGAAGCAATTTGGGTCATAAGCTTGAAAACAAGAGGGAAAATTGAGGTAAAAGAACACTTGCCAGTGCGTCTAAGTTTCCTTCTGTCGACAGTTCGGCTTTTTGTCTTCAGAACCTTGCTCAGTTTTTCCCTGAAATCTACCTTTGAATTAATGTTACGCCGAAGCAAACTCATAATTAACCTAGCGTTTTCCCCGCCGATGGATCAAAGACTGGTTTCAGCTCCGTACATTGATCGGCCGTTGAACCCAAGTTGAATGCAAACTTTTTTTTTCAAATGTACATTTTTTTGTTTGTTTTGTTTTTTTATGCGGCGACCGAAAATGCTATAAAATGTGCTTTGTAATACTCATTTTGAAAATCAAATAGGACAATAAAACAACAAAGAAGAAGAACAGAAGAGAGAAAGAAGTAGAAGTTTTCCCGGCTGGTCACCGATCCAGTTTCTAACCCCGCCTTGCCACACCGAGTTTCGCGAGAGTTTGGGAGACGATTTTTACTTAATTTTTGGGTTGAAGGGAGGGATTTCCATGAAACTTCTCCGTGGATCCTCCACTGGAAAAGCACATTTACAAAAACACCCACCAGCAGACCTGACGTTTTCAAGATGATATCCAAAACTAGAAACCTTCAAGATTTTCCCCCGCTCCGGGATGGTCCTCTAATAATAATATTTGACCACTTCATATGTACAGTGATGAAGAACGGGCCGTTTGTACTATTGTTGCTTAGATAGTGACCTTATTCGTCTGGCTCCGGTTGCTCAAATGCTGAATAATCTATCTGGTAAATCACTATCCAAAGGATAAACATCATGGAAACCAATTGCGTTATCCACTGTATAGAGATCTATGCAGTGGATAACGCAGCGCTATTCTGCTTTTGAACAACTGGGGTCGGGTTCTGCCGTTGAAATTGGATTTTGTGTTGTAAAAAAATAGTGTTCAATCTTACGTTGCAGTCTGAATGAGCAACATGTAGTTCGTCAATAACATGAGGCCTGAAAACTCTACTTTTTTGCAGAAAAATATGACGATGAGAAGGAGGTGAGTGAACTGATATCACTCGATGGAAAGTTTATTGGCATCCTATCATCCATGCTTGACACCGAAATGAATGGCTGGAAATCGTTGGCGCCTCATTTTGAAATCACACATGAAACGAGTGTCCAGTTTGGTCTACCTGGCCCAGGCCCCACGGCTGAGCTGTTCTTCTACATGAGTACTACGGATGGTCTCAAAGATTTAACTGTTGGCGAATTGCGCAAACACTTTGAAGCCATGAAACTAAAAAAATTGGTTAACATTCTTCCAAAGGATAAAGGTTTGTGCTTCAGTAGTCATATCATTAATCTAAGCAGGCTTTGAAGTTGTGTCCTCGGTTTTAGCTCTGTTTTGACTTTCTTTTATTTTATTCATGTGCAGCCTTGATTTTCGTAGACCCCCTTTTCCACATAGGAAACGTCCATGTACATATTTTTGTTTATCAGTGGTATGCCGGTAAGACTGCATGGTTGGCTGTATTTACCTATTCTAGACTAGTTTTTTGTTCACCACAGAGTAGTTGTCCAGTGATGATAGAAATCAAACCTTAAGGTTAACCTGCACGCAGTCAATTGCGTCATTCAACAAAGTTCAGCACTGTAGCAAATGTTTAGAAGTCAGTTTTACGTACATTTGAGACAGTTTGGTTTAGAAAACCGCCTTCTTTGATGATTGAAAAGCATTTTTCTCACTTTGTATGCAGGTTGATATGCCGGACGTGTGAGAATAACTAAAATAAAAATCGTTTAGCCGAATAGACCTTTTTACCGATACGGCGGCCATATTGAATTAATTCGATTTAAGGAGTATTATAGGATGCCCAGGGGGCATGAGCACATTTCGTTTGTATTTTCGAGCGCTTTTCGGGACATTTTTTCGTAAATTTTTCTTAGAATAAGATTGTAATGGGAAAAAAGATCCTTGTGCCGTGTTTGGATGTAATAATGATCGCCTTTTTCCCGAGAAATATACAGTGAAAGACCATATTTCTAATGCTAAACTAGAAAAAGACGATCATTATTACATCCAAACGCGGCGCAAGGATCTTTTTTCCCATTACAATCTTATTCTAAGAAAACTTGAAGAAAAAATGTCCCGAAAAGCGCCCGAAAATACAAACGAAATGTGCTCATGCCCCATGGGCATCCTATAATACTCCTTAAATCGAATTAATTCAATATGGCCGCCGTATCGGTAAAAAGGTCTATTGTCTTACATTTTATGGAGAGCTTTGTGCACATAGTTGGTCCACACGTTGGTTCTGGCCTAGTTTTACATTTAGAGTACCAGTTTATCGTGGCGAAGTAAATGTCATTTAGTTTCACCGAGATTAGTAGTTGTTCAGTGGTTTCGTATACATATAAACCAAGGCGGTGAAATAGCCGACCCAAATTTACAGTTTTACCTTGTATTATGGGACAAAAAAAGAATCCTTTCCACAACAGAAAGAAATGTTTTTTTCTTTTCACTCAGCTGAAAAAAACCAGGTCGCTCGATCATTTTGCATAATCGGACATTAGTTAAGCAGCGTTCTTGTAAGCAGCTTTGCAGCTAGTATTACAAATAAAATCGCTTAAAAGTACTGAAAAGTGCTTTGTTTTCTATCGACAATTAAATTTTTGAACAGGGCGATACTAAATTAGTTACCAGACAGCAAAGTCGGTTTTAAAATGACATAATTACAGAAGCTATCCAGTTTCAAAGCACGTGTATATTTGCTACTTGAATACTGAATGAAACATTCTGTCAGTGAGTAACGTCAAATTAATTATAGTAATTAAACAATTAGTTATCGCCAATTGAAAAAAACAAGGATATAAACTCCGTTCTGGGACCAGTTCCCCACCGCTTTGGTGAGTTTTAAGGTGTGCAGATTTTAAACTTCAATAAAATATTAAAGAGCTCTCATACAGTTAGCCTGTCACAGACCCTCTATTTTCTCTTCAAAGTCCGTGGAGCGCGGGTGATAAAATATGAACCGCAGGGGATTTATTGACCACAAGCGCAATGGGGTAGTGGTGGGGGAAGAAGAAAATAGACTTTCTTACTCGCGCGTTCGCTTCGCTCGCCGATGTTTTCGGAAAGAAAAGTAAAACAACGTCTGTGTACAGGCTATCATATAGTGTATTAAGATGACAAGCCTAGCCACCCAGTTTCATTTTGTAATCACTTGTATCTCTTTAAAAAGAAACGGCACTTCATTAATGTGAGAATGGAACAGAAAACAACGCATGCAAGGGGAAGATTTTACGACAGTTTGAAATCTAAAAAAATTGCAGTCGAACCTCTCTTACGGAGACCTAGCGTCTGCGCACAACGAAATTTTCAAAAATATATCCTGTTTTCCTTATATCTGGTTACTAACCCGAAAGCATACCTATATTAAGACTTTCACATTAAGACGTCGTTATACTGTTTTCAAAGTTTTCTTATTATTTGTTTAGCTCCCTTGGCTTGTTTTTGATTCACAGCGATAATGTACATTTTTTTATTAAGTTATGCAATATTGAAAGTAAGTAGTCTTTTTTTGAGATCATCGCAGTATATGATTTGCATTTCTGTTTGGAACAAGACGCTACGGAGCGTACACTTCGGCGTCGTGGTTGTGGAACTAATTACATGAAAATGCGGAGGAATAGTAAGAAATCAAATATGGTAAGCGTAAGGTGTAAATTTGTGACATTATGGGAGTTGTCAGGATATTCTGAAAAGAGCAACATCCAGGAGGCCTACTCGCCAAAAACTAGGATTTCGGGACAAATTGTCTCCGAGATATTAGCCCAGTTATGCTCTGATGACTCCATACAAATCCTTCTAAAAAAACAATTCTCTATTTTTCTTAGTCACATCAGGCTTCAAAAAAAACATAGCAGTCTCATGTACTGATTAAAGATATGTAAGGCATGGGTAAGGAGTCGGGGGCACCCAACGACAATTTTCGGAAAATATCTGTTCGGAAGACGATTTGAGATCTAGAATTTTCGGAACATTTTTTCCAAAATTTCTTGCTTGTCTTCCTCTCCTAGGATTTTCGAACATCTAAAAAATGGTATAATTGCCCATTTTTAACCGACTTTTACCCTAAAAGGGTCACCTACAATTTTCGGGAGCCTTTTTTCTGGCTGAAATTTTCGAAAAGGTAAGTTTTGATCCCTATAATTTTCGAATCACTAGACTTTCAGCTGGGAAATCCGAACAGATGAAAAATTTTAGGGGATAAAAATATGCTTATATCTACCGTTTTGATACTAAAATACGTTTAACAATGCTATGTTTAAGTGGTTTTGAACTATATTCTCGTTGGGTGCCCCTGAGGAGTCAATTACGTTGAGCATGGAATTGGCTAAAACTCAAAGTCACGAGTTCGAATGTTTTGAGGATAATTATTCACTGACTATCAGCACGCAGGGATGTCGGATTAACACAAGGAAGTTTAACACCAAAGGAACATAGCCTTTACAGAGCTTTAAAACACAGCATCCACCAACACAAACTTGACTTGAACTTTGAGTAAAACTAAACAGCCTCTATCAATAATAATAAACTGTCACTTGAACTTCAGATATCTTACGGCTTCCGCGAACTTGTAAACACAGAACCTGAAAATCGACCTTCGTCACACTTGACTAAACACAGCAGTCCAGCTCGTGGGAAAAAACTTAGTTCGTCAAAAGAACTCGCTTGGAACTTGTATACCGTTTGACATCAGGTTCTAGAAAATACTAAACAGGCGAATAGTAGTAGCTTTTCAACATATTTTATGATTTCAGTAACTGATGCAAATCTGCTGACTCATGCTGAAATGTAAACATGCCCTAAGTAATTATTCATGTATAATCCAAAAACGTAGAGAACGTTCGAGAAAGTCACGCAATGCATGAAAGCAATTTTACTACGTAACACTCAACAATGACAAAATGTCTTTGTGCAGCATTTTGGAACTTTAAATTCATCATAAAACAGTTCTAAATGAGGGCTCACTCGTGAAATGTTTTTCAACACTCGAAGAGAAATTTCGTGTCTCTGCGCGGCCACCAAATATCCTCTATTTATTCCTCGAGTAATTAAAGACTAAACTCGAAGTGATCTCAAGATATCGCGAAGTAGTCCGGTCTCATTTCGTGAAATAGTTTAAACAAGCCGAAAAGTCACGAACTTGCACGCCCAATCTTGTCTCGAAACTAGTGCATCATTTCATAACTATTTTTCATTTCCCAAACTACCTTGGGTCGCAGTAGCGCAATCGGCTAATCCCACAACTTAAGAGTCTCCTCTGATCTGACGGGTCACAAAGGTGAGTCGGTTCAAACCCCGGGAAAGCCAAAATAATAATTCTTTCTTCTTCGAAAAAGTTAAAGAATAAATCAAAGAAATCGAAGTGATCTTGAGATATCTCTAACTAATTCGGCTCTCACTTTGTCAAATAGCAGAATAGAACCGAAAACCTACAGACTTTGCTTGCCCAATCTTGTCAAAAAAAATGCATCTTTGATACATTCCTGAGCGTCGCGAATCCTTTACTTCGCGCTCCGCCGAAGAAATTACTAAAGTTGAAAATCAGAGCTAGTTCGTTGTCACGCTAGAAACAAAATGTTTATCTTTCAGCGTTTTACCATATAAGAAGCCTATTACGAATAATGTACATATAGACGATAATTTGCATTTGCCCCTCTTTTGAGTTTCATTTGAATGGCTTTCAGCAAACGTAACCTATGCAAACACAGATTCATACAACCCTAAACCCCGATGATAATTTGTTTATTCACGACAGATTCTTCTTTGGTAACAAAAGAAGCTGCTGCTGACTCTGACCTCTTAGAAGATATTGGAAAGCGCCTCAACAGGAACATTCCAGGTCTTAAAAACTGGCGCCATTTAGCCTACAGATTGAAAATCCCTCTTGATGTCTATAATGCATTTGACACTTCCAAAGAAGTGAAACAGGGACCTAGTCCTACTAAGATGTTATTTAAATGGCTTGAGAAGGCAAAGCAAAAGCTAACTGTGAAGGATTTGCTTAATGGCCTGAGGGAAATTAATCGCTATGATGTAGTACAACTCGTTATAGAGGAGGTTGCTCTCGGTAAGAAGAAAACCATCTAACCTGGGAGCAAGGAGTTGTTTTTAGGCTCTTTTTAGTTGTAATCTTTTCATGTTTTCAGGGAAAAGCTGCGTTCTCTAAGTAGCAGTGCATATGTTAATTTAACCGTAATTTACAGGTTTGACATTAGAGATTGTTGGTGTTATACCTCTGCACATGGTATAGTGGGTGAGCATTTGCTAAATTGAAACACGACTAAAGAGGGTCCCCAATAGGTTTTTTGGGATTCGGGAATTTCTTTATTTCAATCTCGGGATTCGGGATTTTAAAGCAAAATCCGGGCGAGGTTGGGGATTGAAAGTATCGCGGGAGGTGGGATGTAAAAAAAAATCATAGGGATTGCGGGATTGTACGAAATTTGGGGTCGGGATTACGGTATTGAAGATTCCTATTGGGGACTCTCACTAAAAGGACAGCCAACCAATGATTGGAAAGCTTGCAACCAGGGAGTATGACCTGTCCCACCATCTCAGTTGGTCGGGAAGGGCAAAAAGAAACAAGGAATATTAGTTTTGAAGTACTTGTATCACGGAACCTCTTGAAGCTCGAGGAAGGGATCGTGTAACTGGACAGGGCGTGTTTCGGCAACAATTTTTTTTGGTTGAACCGAAGTGATGGGAATTTTTTGCGGTGATTATTGGTTTTTGACGTCAGGGTTGCTAAATTTGTTGGCCCCTTCTAAGCCACACCTGGCCTTCCTAATTATTGTCACCCCCTTAATCCATATAGTAATCGCACGTTAAATTCTACTTGATTCAATTTGCTCTAATTAAATGTTTGTAATCGTTTCTCTGGGATATTATTACCTTGGGCCATTTACTGTACTCTGTAATCCTGGTCTTGTGAGTTTGTATTTCACCCTTAAGTACACCACGACGAAGGGGTTTAAGATGTGGACTACCGTAAATGATCCAATAGATCCCCAGGGCCTTTATGTTTTATTAGGGGTCCAAAAGGGGGCGTTTAATAGACAGGGGGTGTTTAAAAGAGAGAGGTGTTTATTCTCATTATCCGGAAAAATATCAGTTGAGTTTATAAATAGCAAAATATCCCGTCAGATCTCAACCTCAATGTCAGAATCCTCATTCAGAGTCTTACCCCAAGCTTTCTTTGAACTCGACATTGAACAAAATTCAATGCACAACCTCTGCTAATCAAGCAAGTAAACTGACTAAATTGAATGATTTTGTTCCTTTTTCTTATTTCCTAGAAATTGTGGAGTAATTGTCATGGGGGGTGGGGGGGGGGCGTCTACAGTTTAGACGCGGGGCCGTTTATTAGAGAGGGTTGTCTAATACAAACTTAAAAGCGTAAGGGAGGCGTTTATTTGATCATTTATGGTAAGCTCAATAGGTCATCGATAAAAATCGTAACAACAAGAGAAAACTCAGTTGTGTTGGCAAGTCTTTTGTACTACATATAATTGTATTAATAATATAATTTTATTTTATTATTGTCACTGACACACTTACTCGTCGCTGGCGGTAATAAAGTTTGTTTTAATTCTAGCTTTGGAGAAGAAAAAGACACAGGTGTATCTTACAGGTAACAGCTATTTTCTTAGTAAACCACAACGTGAACGTCAATGGAAAATGGTTTTGATATTCTGACAGTGTTCTCAAAGGTCATTTCTTACGTTCTGTTGTTGCAGTCAAAACCAGTTTTGCTTACGCTTCCTGTTAGAACTCTTTGTTGACCGATTTTTGTGGTTGTATTCCCAAAACTGATCGTACGGGCAGTTCACGTCCAAAACACAAAATTGTTGTGTGCCTGCATGTCAGCGAATTTCAGCTATCTCAATTAAGTTCAGTCAGTGAACCAAAAACGTTTTTGCCCGGAAGAACTCGAAACCCCCAACCAACCAACCTAATCCACGGAGAACCAGTTACCATGACTGATCCCAATAAAACATGCACTATAGTATACCGGGGTATTAACTTGTAACTTATGATGATTGGTAGATTGAGTATAAAATAACTGTAAGCAAGTCAAATTTGCAATGTTTGATCGTTTCTGAAGAAATTCAGTAGTTTTGGCTAAACAGTGGGTGAGTGAAAGGTCGGTGAACGGCATAAAGCAAAAAAAATTCATTCAAACTCATTGACCTAATTTTTCTCCTGTTTATTCAAATGATAAGTTTCATCAGGGCTTTCTTTTGTGGATCAAAAAAGGTGATCATATTTTTCATTGAATGGGGATAGAAGGAGCACTTGTGTTTCAAACTAATATGATGAACTGCAGTCCTTTCTGTATATATTCCTTTTAGTACTCTTTAACTCAGTATTGTCACCTTGAAACCCCTGTTTCCCTTTTTGACTTGCGGTCCACTTTGCTGACATCTCCACTATCCGTTCCCATACGCATTACTGATACCTGTAAAACAGCCCTCATATTGATAAAATTAATTTGAAACTGAGTTTATTTTTTTTCCTTCGGCAGAGCAAGCCTTATACAATTTACAGCAACTGCGTCATGATACAGACCAGGCCAAAAAAGACAAAAATGTTTTGTTAGCTGATCTGAGGGAAAAAGCCGCAGGCCAAGGATTGACGCTCATAGACAATGATGGGCCGGGTAACTGCATGTTCAGTGCCCTTTGTCACCAACTGAAAATCAAGAAACGATTGAAACAGTATTCAGAGGTGGAATTGAGAACTGAGTTGGCTCAGTATCTCAAGGCTCATCCCGAGTTGGTGTGTAAATTTTTGATAGGCATGGCATAACTACTGCCGGGGGGAGGGGGGGGTGGGTACTTCCTAGTAATAGGGGGTCTACTGACAGTAGCAGTTGTTGTTGTTGTTGTTTTGATTAAACTGTAAGATTGTTGGGCGCGCATGCAACGCCTTTTTTGATAAATGAAGGATGATGGTAAATTTTTAGTTCGGTTAAGAAATGAGATATGATGTGATCATCATGTCACGAGCACGGGACAGCCTTTTTCTGTTAATTTGATGATTAGGAATAATTCGACGTGGAAGGGTTATGGGGCGACCTCCAAAGCAAGGAACTGTTGTTGATAATCAGTTTCGGACCCAGCGAAAGCCCCGGAGCAAATTATACAAGATAGCAACAGTGGCCTCTAAACAGCTAATGCAGTAAAACGTCGATGAGAGGTGCCAGTAAACCTGCGCCCTTTGGGAGCAATAAGAATAAGATACTTTATATGATTCAAATAAGGATAAAATACTTTTATTCAACAAATAACCAATTGATTAAATTGAAAACTTAATATTTTTACATTAAGAAATAATTTTAGTATGGTGTTAAGAAGCAGTTATGAAAGTAACTAGCTGTGGTCCAGTTGGTTCAACTAGCAAGGGCTTGAGACTTGGTGTCTTTATGTATTTGTATCTAAATTCAAATCCTAAAAATGGTTATTTTAATGAAGATAACCACCATACCCTATTAATTTTCTTCGAATAATAGCCGTGTGTGAATTTTCCTTCACACTAAACTTGGGAAGTTATTCAGTGACAATGGGTGCGATTATTTTAAAAAATAATTCCTCGCGGAAAGTTATAACCTAAATATATCTCTTGGGGTCTAACGGAGATGAGGGGTGGAAAAGGGTAGTTACGGTACAATAACTCGTTGCTTATATTCTTTGCTTTAGAACGACTTTGTTGATCAGAAGGAATATCCGACGTGGACCGACTACGTAGACAAGATGGCAAGCAATGGCCACTGGGGAGACGGCGTGACACTCCTAGCTGCTGCAAGACATCTACACTGTGATGTTCGCGTCATTAGCAATCGTGATTATCCAGATGTTTTCTTAAAGCCGGATTCAAGTAATTGTGATGGTGAAGAGCTGGTTCAACTTGTGCTTGGACATGTTTTTGAAGATCACTTTGTTAGCCTTGAACCAGGTACAGCTTTAAAGCCAGTTAACTTAACATATTATAAAGGAAATAATAAAGGGAGATTTACATCTCCCTTTATTTCCTTTATAATATTATATCAGTGGCATAAATTGGTTGGTTGGAGGCTCCTTCATGGGTGAGACATTTCTTACTATTAATGTGACTGTGTGATACAGTTAAGCCTTAATGTGTTGCTTGTGATGGACTGTGTGACTGCGAGATGCGGTTTGCAAGTCCAACCCACAAAAATGACCCTTGCTCGCCAACGAGTCCTCAGTAGCTCAGAGGTTAGAGCATCCGATCTAGAACACGGAGGGTCGTGGGTTCGAATCCCATCTGGGGCTCAGATTTTTTCTGTGTCCTCTTATGGTTGATTCTTTACATCTCCCTTTATTTCCTTTATAATATTATATCAGTAGCATAGGTTGGTTAGTTAAAGGCTAACTTAACATAACTTGAGGAATATGTTTTATTGTTATATAGCTGGAAAATTTGCCCAACAGCGCGCTCTCTCATTTGTTACTTCGAGGTCACTGACTTTGCCAAATCTCCGACCTCAGAAGGTAACAGTGCACTGTTACCCGAGAATGTTGACCGACGACCGCCGTCACAGCGAGGTTTAATGAATTTCCAGCTTCAATGAAAATTTCCAGCTATATAACAAATCACTTTAAGTCTGATCCCTCGGGAAACAGTTAATTTTGTTTCCCTCGAATCTCGATGTAGACTGTGCACAGTCCCCTATTTTTCCGTAAGATGGTCAGGATCGAGCGCTTTGCGTTACGGGCAGCCATCTTGGATGAGTATCAAAACTACTTGTTTGTGACATTCATTGAAGGTGGCTGCCCGTAACGCAAAGCGCTCGATCTCGACCATCTTACGGAAAAATAGGGGACTGTGAGGAGTGTAATCTCGATGTTTGTCTCGGGACCATTCATTAAGTGTTTATTATTTGGGCTTAAACCTTGAGTGTCAGAAGTATTTTAAAAGGTCACTGAGTTGGGAGGCAACATGAAGTGACCGACTGTAAGCTGACGGGAAAAGAAGTCGACCCAACGAGCCTTTGTACGAATGCCTAAGGAATACTTCCCGTTGATATATCGCTTTCAAACCACCCCAGGTCGGCGTGGTTTCCTTGTTACCAGGGCTGCAGTAGTACCCGAAGCCTTCATACAGCAATTGCTCGAGATTGATCTAGAGATAATCCCTTAAGAACTATCTTTTAATTCTCCAGTGATATATTTTGTACATTGGTAAAACAATAACAAAATATTTTCGTTTGTTTAAATCCTAGTACACTAGCTGTTTGTGGGCTACGCAGGCTAGCTTCAGATATTCCAGAGAGTGTAAGAGGAAGGAACACTACAAAGCGAAATGCGTAAAAAAAGAGGTTTGGGGTTTGTTTCCAGAAGTCGCAAAGCAACACTTGGTTCAAAAACTACGCCAACAATGCAATTTCAACTGCAAATTTTAATTGTTTAAATGGTATCGCTAGTCTGTTAAGCAGGTCTAACTACTACAGGTTGCAACGTATTAGTACCATTTGATCATAATATAAACCCAATTTGAGAAAATAAATAGCTTTGGAACCCAGAACAATTTTGGAAAACCTTACGAAATGCATACCCTTCTTTAGTACAGTAGGAGAAAGGCCCTTAAGGTGACTCGACCCAGTTTTTTGGGGGGGTACCATCCTACTTTGAAGCTCTCTGGTATCCCCACCTTTACTTTTATCGTAAGTCTAACACATAGAATGGATAACATATAGATCAATCTACAATATAACATAAAATTTTTGGCGATCGGAGTAAATGTCACGTGGTTATAATGCCACGCCCCTTTGAGGTCTGAGTCGAAAATCGGCTGTTGCCGGCATTTTTTTGTGAAAATCTCTCGGCTACACATAGTGCGCATTAGTGCCTTGCGCTGAACAGAATTTCACCAAAATCGCAAAGACCCAATTCGAGAAATTCAGCGGTTTCCAAATTTAGGTCATAATTTATGCGAAAATGATAAGCAAACTTTACACGGATTATATATAATAAACTATGAGATTCATCCCTTTATTTTGGGCATCGTTATAACAGATGGGTCCTTGCAAGTCAGCAAAACGTTTAAGAGCCTTGTAAATGCGCGCGATTTCGAGCAAAGCAAACATATAGAAATTATAGTTTTCGCTATTTGTTGACGTTTGTCAGCGTTTAAGAGTCCTTCTCACGAAAAAAGCATTTTCTTAAAAATTCGTAGTTTTTTTTCCTTCAAATTTTTTCAGGGCCACAATTGATTAACTAACAACCCGGACTCTGAATTTCATGGTCATTGAAAAACTGTGACATTATCTTCTATAAGCCCAAACTTGAGTAAACATTGAAGATTTTTAGCGTTTTGGCTGAGTTTGTGCTTTGGGAGTTGTCTATTGTTTCTAGTCTGTCATGATACAGCATTCTTGTTCAGCACGCGTGCAATGACCGCGCTTGGCTGACTTCCGAACGCTCGCCGAGATATTATGATTTTAGTGCAGTGAGACAGGCCATCGCGTGATGCATAGAGGTTTAACTAACAATTTTTAATCAATTCTGGTGCTTCTTGTGTCTTTGCCAAAAAATCAAGAAGTGCTACACACTAACTCTACTTACTATTACAAAAATATCATTTTTTCATAGGTTTAATGCAAGCCAATAATTAAACCAACTCGTGACGGGAATATCTCGGTGAGCATTCGGAAGTCAGCCAAGCATGGTCATTGCACGCGTGCTGAACAAGAATGCTGTATAATGACAGACTAGAAACAATAGACAACTCCCAAAGCACAAACTCAGCCAAAACGCTAAAAATCTTCAATGTTTACTCAAGTTGGGGCTTATAGAAGATAATGTCACAGTTTTTCAATGACCATGAAATTCAGAGTCCGGGTAGTTAGTTAATCGATTGTGCCCCTGAAAAAATTTGAAGGAAAAAAAACTACGAATTTTTAAGAAAATGCAGATTTTTGACCTGTTCGTAGGATAGGTTTGTCTTGAAATTTCCAGGTGTTGCGGTGAATCAATCTTAATGAAAGTTTCAGACATTTTTATATACATTATGAAGATTATGTGAAGAGATTTTAAAAAAATTCGTTCGAGTCGTTTCGGAGATATACAAGAAAGCGCTAAAAGTCCAGATTCTGAATGAAGTTACACTTATACAGGTGGTGAGAAAAACGGTTAGATTTCAAGATCGCATGAACGAAAGTAGACCAAAATTGCCTAGCATCAAAATATGATATTAACCATCATTCTTATGCTACTTAAGAATAATTTGAGTCATTTATAACGTTTTTATTAAATAACCTATCACGGCTATTGAAAATTTAAGGTTTGAAATATATTTTCGTTTTAGTCGAGTTCAAACATACAGAATTTTTTACTCCTTACGGAGATTGTTTGCTAAACACCAAACTTTAAGTTCCTAGTGTTGGATTTTCAGTAGCAGGTCTAGATCACACAAAATTCGGCTTTTATCAATTTCAAAGTTTTTTGTTTATTGTTGTCATAGTAATATCGATTTTACTTAAAACTACATTTTCACAAATCTCAATCCATAGCCAATAACTGGTGAAAATTTTATAGCGATCGGACAAGGAAAAAACTACTTTTAAGGCGATTGAAAAATGCCGGTATGGCCTCTGAAAAACTGTATCGAAACACCTTAATTGTGCTTCTATTAAGCATGAATATGGATAAGGGTGCCATGTTCTCACTGCCCCTTTGTAATGAAAAAGTGTAGGGAGATTAGTACTAGTTATTAACGACTTAGAACTTTATTCTCGACACATTGTAACAAATTTTTTAGCCCTGGGAACTTCAGGAATGTTTCTGTCAGGGTAAACGTCCCTCTTTTTATGTGTTGCCAAGCAACGTTAGAAACGTTCAATGACTTAAAAAAGTCATTGAAAACATTTTATATCTCTACAAGGACTTTAAAAGTCTTTTAAATAATGTAGTTGTAAATACTCCTCAGTGTTATTAACTGGAGTGCTCAAATAGTACTCGAATTTTTTATAAAATGCTTGAAATTTCGAAATAGTGCTCGAAAGTTGCTCGTAGTATTAATTATTTCCTAGCAGACGTTCATAAATATTCTTAGTTTTATCAAAGCTTTAACCTTCGATTTTCTAATAGGTGACCAAACTAGAGGTGAAACGCCAATGGTTGACTGTTCCCACGGTTAAAAGGATAATTGTGCATTTTCATGACAACAGTCAGGCAACAGGCTGAAATTATTCAAATTCATGATGATAATTACTCGGCCTACTGAAAACGTTTCGAAGACAAAAGATTGCATTAAACGTGTGAAAAATTGTAAAACAGTGCTTGAATGTTGCCCAAAGAGCGAAGAAATTCTCTAATTCTGCTCAAAATTCAAGAAAGCGCTCAAAAGTGCTGGAAAAGTAAATCGACAAAGTGCCGAGCGCAATCGGGACATGCCTAGAGGTTCGCTGGGTTCATGGGTTGGACGTCTTTGGTAATGCTCGACGAATGGCTGATTAAAAGTCTCCAAAGGCAGGTAAAAAACAAGGAACTATGTTTTTGACTACTGGTCTGTCTCAGGCGCTGCGAACATCGCACAAAACGACGCGTATGACTGGAAAGACGATACGAAATTTATCATAGGAAGGAGGAAACGCTTCGGCTTGTAGGCGACTAACTTATTAGTAGTACCGAATGGCTGTTGCAGACGCAAATTTTTCCGTGATATTGACAGTGATCCGTATTGCGAAATAATGATTTATGAAATTCATCTGCTTTACGTTCATCAAGCAGTTTACACTGCTTTTAATGGGTGTGAATAACTTGTTAAACATATTTCAAGATTTTATGTAAAAACGTACTTACTAACAATAGCCAAACATCCATAAGGTCGAGCGCACTTCGTGCGATGCCGCACAAGCTACGACCGTCATCATTTAGTTCACTATCATTCGCGGATTTTTGACGGAATCGAGTTTCAAAATCGTGTACCTTAATCTTGGCTGCTTACCATTTACACAAACCACCCGGCTGGAAATCTTCTGCATAAACATGAAACTGTAAAATTTGAGGTGGTGGGAGAACGACCCACAAATAGTACATACAAATCAGCTGTACAGACTTGCCCGTGTTTTCTGGAGCTTCCCGTGGGCCCAAACGAAATTGCGCGACTACTGATTTGATCTTCCAGTTATAATTTCCGGTTTTCCCTTGTAAATGGTTAGTTCCCATGCGATGTGAAAGCAGGTCTATATACTGTTGTACGTTAAGTTTAGTTCGGTATTCTCTGATCTTTTCTTACCTTTTTTGTAATCAAAGTATCTGGAAAAAATTTAGCCATTTAGCCTTTGAATTTATAATGATAGCTCGTTAAGGACGCGTTTGGGTGGATTTTTCGGCATACACGGTAGGCATATTTAATGGCACAAATTCTGATTCGGGGATATGCGTTTTTAGTTTGAAGAAACTTTGTCCGCGTATTGTTCAACCAGGTCAGTTAGGTTAGTCCCACACGAATGCGCTCCAAGCAGTAATGACTGCCACTCTTCTTTAAACAGACTGTGGTCAAGTTGCATTAACTCTGACGTTCAGCCCATTCAGTCTCTTCATTTTTAACGCCCGACGTCTGACAGATTGTGCTAGCATTACTAGCATAAGTTTTCATCGTTTTCCGAAAAAAGCTCCACTGGCACAATTTGTTCGTTTCGCCTGTTTTGCAGCGCAAAATAGGCCGTTGATCGTGCGAAATCACATTTTCAGTGTTTCAAATTCGCTGTCCATTTTCCTTACTCGTATTTAGTACCTCAAAGGTTGACTTCTGCAAGTCAGTGATAAGATAGATAAATTTAAGTTCCTAGTTCTGTCACTACAGATGTTTGTTTGTCTTTACTTGTTTATAAGTATTTTACCGAAATCTTGCATTTTTGCTTAGGTTAAAAAAAATTGCTGGCACAAAATCTGCATTTTGTGCCAATTCAAAGTAGACAGACCGCAAATTATAGTAGTTGCTTAAAAATATATCTACGTGTCCCAACTGTTCATCAGTAGGATGCCTAAAATACGTGCAATTCCACAATTGGTTTCGGCTCCATTAAATCCTAGATAGGATAGATAACAATTATTCACCGAAGTGGAGGTGGCTAGTCCTGGATATTTACCGAACTGCGAAGCAGTGAGCTAAATATCCACGACTAGCCACCGACACTGAGGTGAATAATTGTTTTAGTATATACTAAAACAGTGAGATAATTGAGCACAAAAACGACGATTTTTAACTCAAATACTGTTGCCAACGATTACAATTTTGGCGCGTAATGACCGGGCGGCCGCGGCCGTCGCTTTTTCTTGTCGGCAACTAAAACTTTTGAAGGCATTTGTTTAGCTCTTGCGGGGAAATTTCTTTAAAAGGAGTTGTGAATACTTTTTGTATTTAAAATCATTCTATAAAAAAAGATTATTAAATTTAGTTTTAAGCTTATTTAAGAACAACTCAACTAAATAAAGTAAGCAAGACTTAAGCTTCATTTGCATTTGTAAACAAAAAACTTTTTCACCGTTTTTATCGATAAATTCGTGTCAAAAAGACAAAGCTTTACCTGTTAAAACTTCCAATCCGAACTTCGTCACCTTCTTCGTGTATTTCAGAAACAGCTTGCTTGATTAGTTGTGAAATTTCTTTGTTTGTTTACGGCAGCAAACCGGGAAGGCATTTTGCTTGCAACTTACACGAGTTTGGCGTCGCTCGCTCGGAGGAACAGGAGGTGAATCAGTGAATAGTGTAGGATATTCACTGATTGAGTAGCCAATCAGAGCGCGCGAAAAACACTATCCACTGTTTTAGTATATACTAAATAAATTTATAAATTTATCTAAATTTAACTAAATGATTAAATATTAGATTATTTTCTACACTTTAAATCAAAAAAATCTGTTTTAGCTCTAAAAATGGGGCCGTTTCGGTATGTAAAATCGTACGGTCCTATTTTTGAGTCTAATTTGGCTCCCTTAAATCAGGGCCAATACAGTCCAATTACCCGGGCTGAATTGAAGTGGGCCCACCGTGGGCTGGAATATCCTTTTGATTGAGCTGTTTTGGCCTAAGTTGTGCTTAAATGGCTCCAGGAAGGGCTGAATTGGCACTTTGGGGCTGAAACAGATCTTTTTAATATTCAGTGTGTCAAGATGTCAATTTCAGACTATTTTGGCATCACATGAATTAGCGGTGCAGAGAACGGTTTTTGTTAAAGTAATATTTAGACGAGCGATTTTTGAGTGTTTCCGTGGATTTAGTCTGAAAAATAACGGTTTGGCCAATGTTTAGAAATGTTTAATTTGACGATACTAATATCCTCTTTTATGTCTTAATTATTTTGTACTAATAAAAGATGTCTTTTTTACTTTTATAACATGACTCGCTTAATATGAACACCCCGTTAATTCGGACACTTTGAGACTCTTTCTATCGCCCCCTCCTTTTTCGTATTAATGGGGTTTGACTGTATTAATGTTGCCTACTCTTTTTGTGGTTTGCATGTGAAAATGAAAAAACAACAACAACAATAACCTAATGGCAACAACTACACACAAAGAGAAAGGCGTATTTGTGAGTTTTACAAAATATATCCACCTGGAGTTATGAAAACCGGGTTAGCGAACATTTTGTAATTTCTCTCAACTTCCCCTGTTTTAGCTTGTTTACTGAGTTGTTTGCTTATGTCGTTTTTTGGTTGTTTTCTGGTTTTATAGGGATTTGTGTAGAAGTGGCTCCCTCCCTTCCTCTTTTTTTTCGTCCCTTCCCACAATTCTCTAATAGCGGAGCTCTGGCGCGCGAAGCGCGCCTGCGGAGCACCATGGGTAAGTAAATCTACCCATCCCAGAAAATTTGGTAATCACGTGACCGTACACCGCCCTCAGCCCGCCCGTCCGTCCGCACCACAGGGCAACCAATGTTCAATCACACTTTCTAGTTTGGGAGCACGGGAAGACTGATATTGCAGACATATTGCACGTCAATCTTGTGATCAATTGACAGCTGTCAAAACAGGGTATCCGCTGACCAGTATCACCTGATCATATCGCGGGCTCAGGTATCGACCCATCGAGGTCGAGTATCTTTTTAAAGTTATCCGCTGACAAGTTACTAGTTTTCAAATGATTGCAGGCTCAAGTTTAATTTTTCAATTCATATGAATTATGTTGTGTTTTATATGTGCCGCACAATTAAAATTTTGATTTCAAACTGACCTCGGAAGCTAAGAATTAAGCCAGTTTTTATAGGCAGGGAGGACATGCTAGTTGCTTTTGACTTTTCTCACGAAGGTCACGCGTTGGTCACGCTCTACGTCCAATTTTTATACTCTGATTGGTCAAAATTTGACAGGTGAGTTCACGCGGAAAATTTATGCAGCATCTTGAAACTTGTTTACTTTGACAGCTGAAGCTGACAGAGTTTTGTGTCAACTTTGTGATGTTTTTAACTGTCTTTTTCCACTTAATGTACAAAGTGAAATTCAGCTGCTATCAAGAGTCTGGGGTTATTCATGGCTAGTTTGTTTATTGGGTTTTTGGTTGAGAAATACGTCGCTTTGGCAAAGTCGGAAATCCGATTCGGATGGCATCGTTTTCGTTTTTCACCTTGCTTGATGCGTAAGACGGTTGAAAAGTCTGAAGCGGTTCTGGCCTTACTTGATAGTTTTCAGTGCATCTCAAAAGGTAAGCCTGAGTAATTATTGTATTTGTTTGTTTTTTATATCTAATTTAATGAAGTCGAGCGTAGTTTACGCGGCTATTTGGTTTATGCACGTTTGTAAGATTTGAGACAGTGATCTGACCGAGAGTGACCGAGTATCAGGTTTGATTATCAGCTTATGGAACTTTAAAAAGCCTTTAGACATTTTCTCACCGCAAATAGAAAGAAAACGTTCCAAAGAATATTTGGTTACAATTCTGGCTGTAAAAGAAAGCTTTGAGCGATTTTCTTGCCTCGAGTTCGTCTTTGAAAAAAGCAAATACCGGGAAGCCGGCTTAAAACGTAAACAAGGATTTTCAGAGACACTTTACAGGTGTAATACTTGTCTTCGTGAATGAAAATTGTTGTCTCTGTATATGTTTCACCGAATTATTTTCCCTTTCTTTATTGATTGTAAGAAGTCTCTTTTGCAATTTTAATCGCTGTGCCGTTTGTTTTCAGTCGCTCATGAACATCGCTTGCAAGAGTAGTCAAAATGCCGCGCGTATCAAACGCTTTTGAAGATTACAGATCTTTATAATAAATTCTTTATTGTGTTGAAGCGTATAACTATATTAATCTTAATTTAAACAGTCGACTTGTCAAAAGTGAGAACTGGCTAGCCGTATAGGTGATTTTGGAAATTTTTTTGACGATTTCGCTAAAAGCCCACACGTGCTTTGATCGTCCTGAATATTGAATGAGTGCAATTTGTATTGCAAAATTGTGAAACACTGCATTCTGTCCGAGGTCTGTATGATGAAAACGGCGCAGGTGTTTTCCAGGCCTAATCTACTGTGATCAAGAGCCATTATGGCTCTTAAATGTGATCGAAGATGATTGCTATTTTTTGGGTGTACATATAAAGGTTATCAACTCGATGTAAGATGAAGTTCACTCTTAGCTTGGACTGTTTGCAAATTATTTTTCTCGAAAATCACGTAGTCTTTCCCTCAAAAGTCACATGAATGTGCTCTAAAGTTAACTGATGTGTGGAATACAAGTTTATTGTTTGATTTGAATTATAAATTGCAGTTAATAGGAGCTTCGCTTTTAGCCCTGGCTAAATCTATATATTAATAATTAATAACAACAACAACAATAGGGGCTTGAGGCCTGCGATCAGTCGAACACGAGTACAAGCTCAATAAAATCAAATCGCTACTAAAATTGTATCAGAATTCGGACCAGACTGTGGAAGCAGTTAGAGAATCTGAAGAACACGCCATGGCATCAGGCCACCACTCGCTTGTGAAGAAAGCAGCTAAAAACGCTGAAGAACTCAACATCATTTTTCAGCTAGATATCCTAAATCCCGTTTGGTTACAACGGAAGGAAATGTGGTGACTGCAGCAAGAGCTGGGAATCTGTTGACACAAAAGTGCAAGGAAAGTTATTCCGTATCATATGGGAAGATGAGAGCCTAAGCATAACCAGCTGCTTTGCGTGGTTAAAAGGTTGGGTGGGTTACATGCCCTACATACACCATCGCGGGTATGTATGAACGGTATGAGCACTTGTTACCTATGAAGCTTTACACAAAGGAGAAGACGCAAACCTCCAACGACGGCGAAGTCCTATGCAGGTTATGTGGGAAGGTAGCTGAGAGCGTTGCACATGTACTGGCCGGATGTTCCTCCCTGGCACAAACCTAGTACTTATACAGGCATAATGCAGCTTTGAAGATCCTGTTTTTTTGAGCTCCTGCGAGAGTATAGGTCGATAGAAGAGGTTCCTCCATGGTACTCACCGATGATTCCAAAACCAGCCTACCAGAACACCACAAGTGAGGCGTTTTGGGATATTCCCACCCATGCAGAGAACAACGAAGTTGGAGCAAATCGGATCGACGCGCGACTTGTCAGCCACGAGAGGAAAGAAGTCTGCACAGAAATCCAGAAACACAAATGTCGCAAAACCTGTATTTTACTGAATTTTTTTACGCAGTTTTTATAGAGTATAAGAGTTTGATATTATTCTTAGGCTTTTAGTAGAGATAACCACATTATGATGGTCTCGTGAAAATTATAAGAGAAAATGACAGCATAAAAACCAAGAGAGGATAAAGGGGACAGAGAAGGCATCCCCCATACACATCCTATTCCATAGGTAATTCGTCTCGAGTTATTTTTAAGACCACAGATCCCTAGGGGGATTAGACAACAGCCAATCACATAGCGCGAATGTGTTCCGCGTGGATGACCCACGCTCAGAGCCACGCGTCCTTCACGAATTGACGCTGAAAAAAATGGCGGAAGACGCGGAGAGCGATATTGCTATTCGTTTTGTCGACGAAAACGAGTAAAGAGAGATTTCTGCTAAAGCTGTGTCAGCGAAACGGAAATTAAAAAAGAATCGCCCTCCCTCTTTTGTATAGAGCTAACAGTACAGCAGGGAAATCCTTAACACACTGAGTATTCTCTCAGGATCATTTATAATTTACAGTTTGAAGAGAGCAATTTCTGGTTTGATATTTATTCTTTTATTAGTCTTTTGTTATTCAACAAAATAACATTTGGCGTCCTACTTGCTTTATTGTACAAACGACCGGTTTCAATAGACCGGCGAAATTTCTCATTTTATTAAAGCACTGAGGTTACGACAACTTCGAGTTAAACTGATTTCACGAGTTGTCAAAGAGTCCAGCGATTCCCTTTTCCCAGATGAGCGCCGACTCATTTCGCTTCAATATTCAGAAATGCTCTCGATCTCTTTACGCTTTAATTGCCTTTCGCCCGACATGTTTTGCACGGCGTTTAGTCATGCGAAACCTCCACGAAACATACACGCAGCGGGCGAGGTAGCTTAAATAACTTGAGACGAATTACCTATGTAATAGACTGTATATGGGGGATGCCTTGATAAAAACTGAATAATTTTCTAAATAGGCTTCTAGGTAGAGATAACTATATCATCATGTCTTTGCGTAGGTTTCACAGAGTATAAGAATTTAATGCTATTCTAAATTGGCTTTTAAAGTAGAGAAAATCATATCATTATGTATATTAGGATTGTATTAGGTTTTTTACCGAACTTTTTCTACTTTTCAGTATACAGTCGACTCCCGATAACTCGAACCTTCAAGGGAAATCGAAAAAAGTTATCGGGAGCTCGAAGAAAATAGCCGAAAGTAAGGTAAAAACAGTTTTTACTGTACAATGAACATTTTAATCCGTATTTTATTGTGGAAATGTTAAGTGAAAATTGAAAGATACTTTTAGGTTATAAAACAGAACGTAACGTAACAAAACATAGCCTAAATAGAGCATGAGTTTTACTGTTTTGAGAAGCAAAGCTGCATGTTTTACGTTAGATCTGTGACAAACAACATCTGAACCGTCAGCCTCCACCAGTAAACTATATGACTGTCTAAAACATGTCAATGGGACTTCAAAATCCAATGTTTCGGACGCTAGTATACTGTTTTTTCCCGACTTTGTAAGCGCTCAAAATGTGGTTCGAGTTATCGAGGGTAAAATTATATAGAAAAGATCTGAGGGGAAACAAAAACTACTTCGAGTTAGCGGGAGGTTCGAATTATCGAGGGTTCGAGTTACCGAGGGTAAAATTACAGTAAATGTCTGAAGGAAATCCAAGGGAAATCGATTTTGGTTCGAGTTAGCGCGAGGTTCGAGTTATCGGGAGTCAACTGTAGCTTCTCAAGTGGTCAGGGGCACCCAACGGGACATTTTAAGAAAAAGACCTAAAAATAACAGCAAAGCATGAATAAAGCTTTGTGAATCCATTTTAAGCATTTTGGGAGATTGCTAGGAAAAATTTATCTGTTCCTCACTCCCAGGAAGACTAATGGAAGAGTTCCCAGCCAGCAAGGTGCACCTACAACTTGCAACGTGACTTACTGGGACGTTTCACAGCAGACGTATGTCCACATAGTACTGGCCAGTTTGGGGTGTGGTAATAGGGCCACATTGAGACCTTCAGTACAGAGCGGGGTGGGGGGGGGGGGGGGGGTGGGGTTGAGTACCAAAATGGGAAATGGGTTTGGCCTAAGGGCGAAATTCACCCCTTCAGTAGGGGGGGGGGAGGGGTTTAGGACAAATAACCCACAACTCTTCTCGACATCAAATCCCCTTAGACACCCTGAATTGTCTTTTTCCCAGCAACACTTTCATTCCAAGCACATTTTCTTTTTTCCACAGCCCAGCCAGCAAAAGTTTGCCTGAAGAACGGATATTTTTAGTAACAGATCCATTGGGTGCCCCTAAGTGGTGTAGGTTACGTTATGACACCTGTACTACTCATAATGTGGACAGCATTCCAAAGTTTTACACTGCGAGACAATAATAATAATAAATTCCGTCATTTACCCTCGGCAGTATTTAGTCTCGCTTGGTTTAGAGGCGAGACTCAGAAAATGCAAGCTTTTCTTTTTTTTTAATCGTGTGTGGACCCCAAAAAGGGGGATCATAAATCATATACTAGACAAATATATCGTTACTGTAAGGTCTTGGCGTATGAACAGTTTCCATAGGACGATTACGTAAATCGTCCAATTTACTTCCTTTTTTTTCAGTTTCAAGCTCATCAAGAATTTAAATTTAAACATGACAACCTTACCGTTTAAAGTTGAACGGATCTAACTTAATAGCTTCAACTAACTATTTACTCGGTTTTAAATAGTAGTTTCATTAATATAACTTGCCAACTTTTGACTCGTGGTAACCGCTCACGTTGATTGTTTCCATTCATTTATTCCAATCTTATTCCTAACCAATAAAAAGTCACACTACCGTTATTGACCACCGAAACGCTTACCCGTAACTTAAATTCTATATATATTGTAGGATCATCGAAACAAAAATGATGTAAAATGACTTACCAAAATTTCAACAATGAAACAAATCTAACTGCTCAGTAAACGGGAGAGGAAAAGCAATGTTTGCGCGTCTAGTTTGAACATGAAACAAGGATTTGGACGAGTGAAGTTTCAAACATCCAGTTAGATTTCTATTCATATGGCTTTAGATAAAATGGTAAAGTGTGACCAGTCAAGTGAAACCTCTTCAGAGGTACTTTCACACGGTACTTATCGTTTAGTATTTAGTTCTAACTTTTGAGACTGAATGAAATGCAATGGTTTAACCATTCCAATGAAAACATTTCCAAAAGATTATGGATAACTCTAAAGCCTCTTGTTTGCCCTTATTACCTTTGTTACCAGTTATGATTTTATAGTCTTTTAAAACGACTTAATTGATACTATTAAAAATTAAAACTGGCCTTTTAAGCCAACCTAAATAACTATGCACGAGTTTTACTCCTAAATACATTAAATGTATTAAGCTTTATGTTGGGCATACGTTAAACTATTTCCGCCTTATAAAATTTTGTTTCAAAATGTAATAGGAGCTTGGGCTAAATGTTCGTCCATCACATACTCCGAGTGAGTAAACAAGTGAACTACCACTCTATACATACAGCGACAATTTCTCGACCCAATTTGAGGAATTTATATATTTTTTCTTTTTTTTTTCCAAATCTTTCCGTCTTTTTTTCTGTTTATATGTACCTTCAAAATAACTCCTTGTATGCATCCTAATTTTCAGACTGTAGATACTGCCATCCACTGGTATTGTTTAATAGTACAAGGATAAATGCTGATAAAAAAAAACATCTTTCACAACAGGCGGATACTGCCTTTATCAGCCTTCTAAAAAACTGATGTCCTTTGATATTTTTCAGCCAGTAGCAGGTTTATGTTTGGTCAATTTAGTGAGCCCGCGTTCTACTGCACAGCCCAGTATTGTATATTCAGGCCAAATGTACTTCAAACCGTTCTTCGAAATGGGATAAACATCTCACTAACCTCGTTTGTCGGTCCGTACTGTTAGTAACAGAACCTCTGTTTTGCTTTAACTAAAAAAAAAACGCAAAACTCAATCTGTATTGACAGTACGAACCTCAAACTCATGCTGTGAAACATATCCAGTTTGTTGCAACAGAAAATCCACAGTACCAATGTACTGGCTTTCCAATAGCTAAAGCCCATCCGCGTGGCCTTTCCCTTGCCCTCTGGTCTTCTTACACCTTTTGCAGTCGCACAATGTTAACAGATGTGCAATGCATCCATCTAGACACAAAGAAGAAAAAAAACATTGAAATTTAAGTCTTGGAACATGATATTCAGTAATTCACACATACAGGTAGGAAAAACAACCTTTAAATTCTTAACTGCAAAGAATGTAAATCGAGTACAAAGATGAGAGATATGTCCAGGATCGATCTTGTTAGCAAAAATATTTTTTCATCGCAATTTTTGCCGAAAAATGATTCACAATAAAATTTTGTGAGACACTCACTTGCAAATATTGCAAAAATAGCAAGAATAACAAATTTAACAAAATTCTAGACTTAGGGCCTATTTAGATTGAGGTGGGGGACCCCAGGTAGGTGAGGTAACCCGCCTGTCCATATAATCTCTCATTTTAATTTGATCACGTTTACATGATAGGTGGGATGACCGACCAGATGTTACCTCATCTGTCTGGGGTCCTCCACCGCCACGTAAACAGGCCCTTTGAAAGAGAAAGGCTAAGAAGGGCCCCGAGAAGTCCGCAAATTTCGCAAAAATCGCAAAAGTAACAAGAAGTTTTCGTGCTATATAAAAAGACTGAGTAACAAATATGGCAAAAATAGCAAGAATAACAAATGTCGCAGGCGACCCGAACTTGGCTCAAAGAACGAGGCAAATTCATGAAATTCTTCTCTTCACACGGCCTATTTTGGTAATGGGAGAACGCGTACTTGAAGCGTCGCTAATTACATAACAAAGCAAAAAGAATGGTAATTTTGGCAATTTCCGTTAAATTAATGTTGTTGATGATTCAAGAGTAATAGGACGAAGCACACATATTATCAAGAATTTTATCAATTGTTATTTAAAATAAATGGATTGGCACAAACATAACAATACAATGGTAGCGATTGTTGTTAATTACACCTTAAAAAGGAAGAATTACTTAATCAATTGAACAATTTCAGTGCTCGACTTTCAGAAAAAAATCTTGGGGCCAACTGGCCCCCAAGTTTTCATTTTTGGTCGCCAGAACAAGTATTCTAGTCGCCAAAAATTATATTTAAGAACTAATGGGATAAAATAGACTTAACATCTTTAACTTAGCCTTAACAGAAAAGAATGGTTTAGACTTCCTTTGAACTTTCTTTCGAATGGTTTTCGCTGACGCTCGATTACCAGTCGGTGTTCTGTAAAATGAATCCGCACTCAAGCGTAAATCTCCTCAAACAGGTATTCAAGCTTAAGGTTCAGGAAATGGAATACAAATTAAAAAAACAATATTTAGGGATCACAAAAAAACTTATTTGGGTTAAGAAAGAACAAAATCTGCAAAATTTGTTTTGCGTCCTATGTATTTGCATGTTCAGAACTGAACATCGGTGAAACTTCATCTATTGCGCGGTTGCCAAACACGTGCTCAAAAGTCTCCAGAAAGACCAGAAAGAGGAAACGTTGCTAATGTTTTCGGGCAAAGAAGTTGATTTCGCGAGAAGTCTATTAGACAAACAGCATGACTTCAACTTTACTTCATTAGAAGTCAATAAAATACGGCAGAGCTTTTATTTGCGTCGTCAAGCTCAACAGAAATTTGCGTAAAGTTGTTTACAAGAATTGCGAAGCTCGAGAAGTAAGCGCCGTTCGCTCTCGATTAGCTTCGATCAGCTTGAGCTTTTATCAGACTAATCTGCTATCGAGTCCGCAATCGAGATACATGTTCGACATAAAGAAATTGTTTTAAATATCGATGCGCTAAAAGTCATTCCCGGAGAAACACGGGACGATCTTTTGAGAATTGCGATCGATTTGTCCGAAAGTCGATAAGTCTTCCGTCGAATTCATTCATTTCACAATCCTCGTTCAAGTAAACGTAGATTAGAGTGTTGGAAGAAATCGTTAAAGCCTTTAGACAAATCGTTAAAACGTTTAGACCAACCGTTAAAGCGTTTGGGCAAAACGTTAGAGCGTTAGAAAAACCGTTAGCTATCCGTTGGTTGTGTAAAGGATAACAAATTATGATTAGTGTACGTTTATCCAAAGAAGAAAATCACCTATCTTGGGGGCCAGGTTGGCGACCAGGCGTGAAAATTTAGTCGCCACTGAGTAAAAGCTGGTCGCATTGGCGACCCCACGGGTCGCAACGTCGAGCCCTGAATTTAGGTTGTTGTTGTGGTTGCAATAAAAATTCTTGTTACTCTTGCGTTTTTGCGAAATTTGCTGACTTCTCGAAGCCCTTCTTGGCCTTTTCTTTTTCTAAGTCTAGAATTTTTTTAATTTGTTATTCTTGCTATTCTTTCGATATTTGTTACTCGGTCTTTTTACATAGCAAGAAAAATTATTGTTCCATTTGCGATCTTTGAGAAATTTGCGGACTTCTCGGGGCTCTTCTTGGCCTTTTCTCTTTCTTAGTCTAGAATTTTGTTAAATTTGTTATTCTTACTACTTTTGCGATATTTGCAAGTGAGTGTCTCACAAAATTTTCTTGTGAATCATTTTTTTCGCCAAAATTGCGAAAACAATTTGCTAGCAAGATCGATCCTGGACATATCGAAAATGGCACAAAGAACCTGAAGTGATTGTCTCCCAAAGTTTTCTTGTGAATCATTTTTTTGAAAAATTCTTGTTACTTCTGCGATCTTTGCGAAATATGCGGACTTCTCGGGGCCCTTTCTCGCTTTTTCTCTTTCAAAGTCTAGAATTTTGTTAAATTTGTTATTCTTGTTATTCTTGCGATATTTGCAAGTGAGTTTCTCACAAAATCTTCTTGTGAATTGCTTAAATTGCCAAACAATTTGCTAGCAAGATCGATCCTGGGCATATCGAGAATTGCACAGAGAACCCGAAGAGAGTGAAAAGAAAGGAAAATAGAAGAAAACGTTTACTTTGTGCACATATGCGCAAAAATACAAGCTGTGCCATGCACTGGAGAGGAAACCAGGAATAGTTCTTCTTTTTAATTTAAAACCTTGAATAGCTTTGCATCCTTTTGTCGAGGTGGTCTCTAGTTAACAAAACGGCTTAAGAAGCTAGATCAAATGGCATTTTTTGCAAGAATTAAAGGACCAGGAGCCCTGAAAGGACTCATTGGTTTCACCGTAACACATACCATTCATGTAAATCATTACTAATGGCACGACTTTTGTACATTCAAAACACTATTATTTTTCAGTAGTTGCTTTCAATCACCTTCAAGATAGACGTCAAGCACATCAAGGGCATCATCCCTGTCAATCAAATGTATGGCAAAAATTAGTTCCTCTAATGTCGAGTCAGGATATAATCCGCCAAGATGCTGAATTAGGGCTTCTGTAGGGGAGACGTTTTCTTCTTGTGACGGTGAAAGGTCATCCAGAGCCTCCTGTTCAAAGTTAAATAGTCCTCCAAGGTGCCTCCAGTTCTTCACTCTGTTTGTACGTTGCTTCTGGTTCAAGAGTTCACAAACGTTCTCCATCACGTCCAATTCTTCCATCAAGTTTTTCAGCAAGTAATCTTCTGTAACTATAACAGAAACACTTTATATTGTGTTCTCCTAGCAGCAATATTAAAATTAATTCATAAATTTACATATTAATTCGTAAAGTTTTCACTCTGTTGTTGAAGTTTTTGTACAGCTGTGCTTGATCGGGTATCAGCATCATCAGTGACCTGCATTAAATATGCAATTCTGACCGAGCGTAAGGTCAAGATAGCTGGGTATTGGCTAAGTTTTCCATCATTCAAAACTTATTTGGACAAGCTCCATCTTGACCAAACAAGCTTGGTCCATAAAGGATTTATTACATGTCAAAAAGACAAAATCTTTTCCTTTGGGACGACACGGTACAGCACGAGCGGGCACACTTGAGTAGTCAAACACTATACAGGATTCCCTCAGACAGCGTAGCCAATCAGAACACGGAATACATCCCTGTTGGGTTAAATTCAAATGTTATTATTACCTTCAGTACATTCCCTGATGGCAGTTATCACATCTCGTCTTTTTATTGTCTTTAAATGAGTTATCAATGTCCCAACAGTTGTTCGAGGAAAGTGGATTTTTACAAGTTTAAACAGCGTTTCCGCTGCGGGATACTCAGTATTGCAAGTCTCAAAGGTTTTAAAGTCTGCCCGTGGTATTTTCAGTGATGAAGCCAGATGTGACCATTTTTTTAGACCGATCTTCTGCATGTCCATTAAGAAGGCTATCTCTCCAATGATGTCTGGATCAGTGTCAAACAAACTGCACACAGGGGTACCATTATCTACCGTGTCGTAAGCTGAAAACACACAAATAACGGGTCATCCTCGGTGTAAAAACCTGTGAAGTTTTTCTTTGTTTTCTAGCTATTATTTCCCTTGGCTCTCTCAGTGGCTTCTTTGTATTAATTGTTTTACATCACTCGCGAGTTTCACAGGTTTTTACACCAAGTATGAGCCTAAATAACTGCCAGAGTCAAATGAGTTCAAACAGAACGCGACAGTAGAGAAGAGAACTGATGACGTCACAAGAACTAAATTTGTAAAATTATGGCATAGGTTGCCAGGTAAAAAAAAAAAGAAAACAATATGAAAAATGTCCACTTGCTAAAAATGAGTCTGTTTGTGCAAATTGGTGGAGAGATGAAATTGTCAAATCTGATTGGCTATCAACTGCCCTGATTTCAGCCTTAATTGGATAGTTTAATAGGACAGTACGCGTCATGCCTAAGTAATTGGACAGTACGCGCCATCACGCGCGCCCTTAAATGGTTTTTTTTTTCACTTCTAGCAAAACAAAATTTCGAATTTCTTGTGTTTTGATTTTAAAAATAGCCTCTTATGTTACAAATTTTGTTAAAGTTATGATTAATTGGTAACAGAACTTCGTGTCGTCCAATTCGGTCTGTAATCATACACGTGATTAAACAAATCGGACTCCCGCTACGCGGTCGTCCGATTTTGTTAATCACTCGTATGATTACAGACCGAATTGGACTCCACTCAGTCCTGTTACCATTACAAATTCAAATTTTGCGACGTCACACTTCTCTTCTCTATGCTGAAGGTTCCAAATGACGACAGAATCTGAAGATTACAGATTAAAGCATACAAACACTAAAATAGCTTGAGGTATGTGTTGTTACTCTACTTGAAATAGTCAACATAAAATTCTGCATACTTCACTTAAATGCATAGTGCTCGATAAGCAGAAAACATAATGGTCTCCTTATGAGGAACATCGGCATAGCAGCAAGATTTAGTATTTTTGTAATTAATCATCAGTCACCAATCAAGAGACTCTACTCACTTTGTTCATATTCCACAAGAACACGGACGACATCTTCTCTAGCAATTGAATGTAATCCATCTTTGATATCACCAATGGTAATCTCAGGATTTTGGGCCTTCAAGTATTCAAACATAACCTCTGTAGGACTGTGAACCTGGCTGCAGTTAAATTTTTGATACTCTTGTTCTTCAATTCCAAAATGCTCGGCAATGTGCTTCCAGCACTTGCAGGATCCATACTTGTACTCTTTATCAAGACATCTGGAGAGCCCCTCTAAAAGATCCAGGCAACCCAAGATGGTCTTTGCCAGTGGGTCACCTGTAGAATTCCAATAAAAAATGGAGCGCTTAAGCAAAGATGTTTTTGAGCATCGAATGTCAACCGGAAGTGAGGTCTTTTTCATTTTAAAATAAATTGACGCTGCCAAATTAGTTTTTGTATTTCTCAGTATCTTTCTTATTATAGAGACGATTTGTCCAAACATTTGGGCAAAAATACCACTTAAGAATGAAAAAAGACCACTTCCGGTTGACGTGCATCACTCAAAAAAGTTCACTAATATTTGCTGCATCACTGCATTTCTTATTCTCGTAAAGTACACAATTTAAGTTCCTTTGCATTTTAACATTCATTATATAAGAACTTGTTAGGATTTAAAGAGCATAAAGTTGAGCGCAGTCTACAACTGGAATGAAAAACCTGAAATAGTCGCGGCTGCAATTTTTTGGGAAAAGAGACAATGTTGAATATCCGTAAATTATACAATCATGACAACAAATAAACTGACGCTGATCATCTTAAAAGAAATGAAGATTCTGAATCTGATGTACTCAGATTTAGACTTAGTCCACTGAATATGGTCAATATGGAATCAAAGGATTTCTGAGACCACTGAACTTAAAAGAAATATTCATATTTCGACTTGCAAACGACCTACCGACATCAGCCCTTTGTGCTGAGAACATGACCAGTGATTGACTGATTGTTTTAAGGGTCCAAGTTAGGTTTGTCCAATGGTCCAAGTTGGGTTTGTCGCAAAGTAAAATATTGGTGCAAAGCAAAATTCAAGTAACTTCATCCGGATTCTCTCACAGGAATGTAGTCATAGCAAACCAGTCGTGTAATAGTAGAGGGGCCCTTATGAAACCCTAGTGGTAACATCAGTCAGAGTGGCACAACGGAATCTGGGTCATTTTATTCTACATATGTCTACCATTCCTTTTGTGAACTTGAAAACATTCGAAAGGGGTCAGACTGCAAATGAATTTAGTTGACTGGCATCCCTAAAAATCCAAGCCCATCCAGGTAGAGAAGACACTGATCGATAAACACTTAACTATAAGATCAAGGTGAAAAGTTATTTTTTCGGCTGGCGGTCATGTATGCGTGAAGTCTCTGTAAACGACACCAAAGTGAGGGCCCCCTACCTTTTTTGAACTACGTCAATAGGGAATGTCACCCTCCTGGCCGTGCGGCACGTGCAGAATTGTTGTTTTGCTTATAGAACCTATTGCTCTTTCGACGTTCTCATAAGGTCCCTATTGTTCGCTACGTTACGCTCTTCGCTCTCTAGGCCTTCACTCTAATTGGTAGCTGGAATCACTTGGGAAGTATTCGGTGCAAATGGGGGTTTAAACAAAGGAAAATTAATCTTTTCTGCGGGGAGGAAATGTACATTTCATGAGACAACTTAAGGGAAACAAGCTTAGATGAGCAAAATGGCCTTACTTGGCTTGAATTTTCTTTTCTTTTCCATTGGCTTCCGCAGTAATTCACTGTTGAACCTCTTTAGTTCTCTAAATTCTTCCTTTTTTGCAAATGCAGAATCACCAGGACAACTAAAGCTCTTTCCAGCGATCCTGTGGCCCGAAGTTGACACCTGTTGAGATGCCACATTACTTGCTCTCTCAGGTACAGGAGTAGTAACCGATGATGGTTGAGAACTCAATCCACTCGGTGCAGTCGCCCCTGATTGTGTCCTGTCATTCTTCGTAGGTACTTCCACCACTTTTACATCATCATTACCTGCTCTGTCAGTCGTGTCTGATGATGCTTGAATGCTTAATCCATCTGGTTGCGCCCTAGTTGGTCCCTTGTCTTTGTCACTCTTACAAGGCAACTTCACTGATTTTGGATCGTCACTACTTGCTCCTACAATCAGAGCCTGAGAGGGCAATTGTGATTGAACACTTCCACTTGGAGGAAACCTCCTTGACGGAATTGTCTCCTTCTGGTTGGTAAAGGGTAATGATGCCGCTTTAGTTTCAATATTTCTTGCTCCTCCAGACACCACCCCATTGGGGAGGGAAGACGGTTGACCACTTAATCCATCTGGTGGATCAACTAAGCTTGATGGAGTGGTGTCTTTGTGGTTGTGAGATGGAGGTAAGAAGGTGGTTGCTTCTTTCGTCATGGCCTCTTCGCTGATGAATGTGGATGGTCGACTCATTCCATCTGCCGAAACCCTAAGCTGTGCTTTGTCAGAGGGTATCTTTGTCAGTTTTATACCTGTATTGCTTGCTCCTTCACTGATAATCTCCGTCAAGGGCGTCACTGGTTGACAGCCTAACCTATCTGGAGGGATCAGTTCAGAGGATGTATTGTCTACTTCTTTTGCTTCCAATGAATGGTCCTCATTGACTACACATTCTGAGAAAAAAGACGTACAATATCGGCAATGAATCTTAATTAAAACACACTGTCCCTCTCAATAACAGCATTCTTTAACAAAGTTTAGACTCATTATTCATTCTCACAATATACTGTAAGTATTAACCACCCCATTTGTAAAGGCAGCAAAGACCTCTATCAATAATTGAGCCCACATGGTTAGGACAGAATGTAGAAACTGAGGTATCATTGGGCCCTTAGTAAAATAGAGAGGCGAAAATTTTTAAACTTGGCAAAATCAATAACCATGTAAAGGGAAAAATATACACATAGGTTCACTGTGCTTCTTTTTCACCTTGGGTGCCTGTTATCCTGAGTGTTCAACCTCTTTGTTGGTCTGAGTCTTTATCTTTCACTAAAATAGTTCTTAAATTGCTTGACGATCATCAGAGTTTAATACGCAACCTATGAAGTTGCGGAACGAAAGCCTGAAATGATTTAGACTTGGCAGGATTCAAACCCTATCCTTTGCAATGCTGGTGCCGCGTTCTAACCAACTGAGCAAGTAAGCCAACTGGCAGCTGGTCCAATTTGATGACCAGCTCCCAGTTGGCTTGCTAGTTCAATACACCCTTCCACGGTTTTTTCAAATTTTGACATGGACCAGTTAAGGAAAATCCGTCGACACCACTGGAAAGAGCGCATTAAAATTAGTAAAATTGACAAATTTGAAAGTGACACGCCTAAAGCGAGCGAAGATATAGCTTCGCGAAGTTGCGAAAATTTACAGACGTTTTTGTGGGGGGCTTGGGGGGGGGGGGATGCCGACTTTGAGAAGCTATCTCGTCATTAGTTTTCAACAAATGACTTTCGAACTTGACAATCGTACTAATTTAAAGGCGCTCTTTCCAGCAGTGTTGACGGATTTTCCGTAACTTGTCCATGTCAAAAGTTGAAAAAACCCGTGGAAGGGTATATTGCCCAAAGCGCTGCAACTCCAGAGTTGGTCCAGATGCAGAGACGTTGTTATTTACCACAAATAATACAACTTGTATTATCCAAATTTTTTCCAAGTTCTTCCTGTAGCCAATATGAGTCAATAACTCCAATAACAACGGGGGGTCACCACGCTCAAAAGGGTGAATAAATGATCATTTTAGGTGAAGGGACTTCGGCGAACGTCAAGACTAACACCTTTTTATACCTGAAGAATCATGCTCGCTATAAAAAACTTTTAGACTACAAAAGCAGCCGGCAAACAATTGCTGCCTTCCATGTTACAATGTTATGCGCAGTGGCGTATAACATCTCATGTCACAAAGAAACTGTTATTAATGAGACCAGCGGCTATGAAACAATAACATCCGGTGCCTGGTGTTTTTTCGCAAAAAGGAACATTTCATTGTTACCTGTGTCACTTTCTGCTGCTGCAGCCACTTTATAATCACGAGTGTGTTTGATTACACGCGGTAGAGCGGTGTCACCTGGATCGCTTTTGTTAACACCACAACCTGCACTAATGTGATACTCTGCCACTAAATCTGGCTTCACTTGAGGACAAATGCCACCCGAGGCCCCAGCTGGCAATTCTGATCCAGTTTCACCTATGAAAGTACACACAACTCCTTTTTAAACAAATTATTATCTTTTTGAAAGTAATAATCCTTTCTTTTCTCGGTTTAAACCTGTACCTTGTTCTGCAGTCCAAGAGTTTTCTTCTTCTGCTAAGTCTTCTTCAGTCTTAACTTTACTTGGATGTAAATCTGTGTCCTTTTCTGCTGCTGCAGCCACTTTATTATCAAGATTGTGTTTGATTTTTCCTGTTTGAGTGTTGCCACCTGGATTGCTTTTGCCATCACCCCCACTTACACTAATGTGGCTCTCTGCCAGTGAATCTGAATCCACTGGGGGACAAATACCACCTGCAGCCCCCACTGGCAATTCTGGTTCAGTTTCACCTATAAAAGTACACAAAACTCCTTTTTACAACTAATTACCTTTTTTAAAGTAATTATACTTTTTTTCTGTTTAAACCTGTACCTTGCTCACCAGCCTGAGAGCAGTTTCCTTCTTGTGGCAAGCCTTCATTACTACTTCTTTCATTCACATGAACTTCACTTGAATCTGTACCTGTGTCATCTTCAGCTGCTGCAGCCACTTTATCATCAGGAGTGTATTTGATTTCTCTCAGTTGAGCGGTGCCACCTGGATTACTTTTGTAATCACTACCACCACTTGCACTGATGTGATTCCCTGCCGGTATATGTGACTCCACTGGAGTGTAAATACCACCCCCAGCCCCAACTGGAAACTCAGATTCAATTTTACCTATGAAAGTACATACAACTCCATTTTAAATTTATTTAATTATTTATGAGAAAAATTAATCTTAAAAACACTACTCGACATTTTGATGATTAAACATCATTATCAACAGTGAGAAACGTTGTGATGTTCAAAACATTGAAATGTTGAGTAAATGTTTAATAAGCAACTGATCAACTATTGGATCTCTAATTATTGATGACCAAGAAAACACTGATAAGTATACATGCAGGGTTCATACAAAAAAATGCTTGTCATACCCCTCTTCCCTACCCTCTGGAATTCCCATGATTTTACCACTAGGTTTGGGTACCCCCTGGAAAGAATATTTCAATCAAAACGCTTCACTTAATTTCATTTCAACTGATAAATGGTCGCATATGTAAGTAACTGCAGGCATGAAACAATTACTGCAGTTCAGGATAATACAGTGTTTGACACCAACATTAATGTCTGGCCTCTTCATTTTTGCCTTGTCATTTATGCCTACCAAGGATCTGGAAAAGCAATCCTTTCATATTGTGTAGAGGTCTTTCTTTGCTAGTACACTGTGCCACTAATAAAGCCACTGAAAAACATGCAGAGGCTTTATATGTTTAACAATACACAAATGATGTTATCTGTAAAAGAACTAGTTGCCTTCAAACTTTATAACAGTGAGTGATCTTTTTGCCTTGGAACTTGTCTTCCTTAAGCCAGCTCATTGATCCTTCCTTTTGCATGCATACATTAGATTCAGAACTTTAATTACTCCCTTCCTTTTCAAACTTGTTAGAAGAGGCTAATCTTCCCCCAGATCCCCCCAAAAAATACCTTGAGAAGCCACCCCATCCCCCTTGGAAATTGTCTCCTCTTGGACCCCCACTCCCCTCATAATTTCTGTTTCATTTCATGAGGGGGGTGGATAATGGAACTGCACATTTATTTGAAATGTGCTCTAGCAGACTTGACTGTGCCTTCTGTCAACATACTTTTGTCTGGGGTGAGTATTGCTAACAAAACATATTTCTTGTTTATTAAATGCAGTGCTGCTACTTTTTTGTAATATATGTTATGTTTTTTTGGAATTTTATTTTGGCGTATTTGAAATTAATTATTACTATATATTACAGTAACCACAACCCAAAACAAAGGGAAAATAAAAATCTATATTAAACCACAACATACATAAAACATCACTTAACAAAAAAGAAAAAAACAAAAAATACACCATTTAAATGAGATGTCTGAGCATGATGGTCCCAAGTAGGGAGTCTGAGCTGGTAGCATGTAGCTCATGCTGGAACTCATTAAACAACTTTTCCAGGGAATAAAAAAATATTGGACATCAATAAGAAGCTACCTAGAACTTATGAAAATACAGTTTGCATCACACCTTTAAATATAACTATTACTTTAAATGGAGCCATACCTGCATCCTTGGGAGGTAAATAATCTGCCATATGCCTGCAGGAATCAGTGAACCTGTGAGAATTTTCAGTTGGAAAAGGGCCTGAAAAACAACAGTCAGAAGTTATATTTAACAGGGATATATATTTATTGCTTCAAAACAAGGACTATTGACATGTTATTTTAAAACCTGTGTGAAGCAAATGAGACAATAAAATAGGGAAAAATTCTAGTGTATGTGTACCTATATCTTGATTGTGAACTAATTCTAGAGCTTGTTGCTAAACAAATTTACCATGTGAAGCAGATAAATTTCAATTTCATGCAGTCTCTGCTCATGAAATCCATAGGATTATAACGTCTTTTTCATCCAATAAGGCATCTGGCCATGACAATATAACTATGTGAGTGATTAAAGATTTACTTCCTTGCATTTTGCCTGTACTTAAAGACATCGTGAACTGGTTTGAACTATTGTCATCAGTTTTTCCATCCCATTTGAACATTTCTGAGGTCACCCTGGCCCGTTACTTAAGGAAGGAGATCATGAGATTGCAAACAATAACTGCCCAGTATTGCTACTCCCAGTTACATCGAAGGTTTGCAAACGAGTAGCTCTGAATCAATTGACTACGTACATGACCAAGAGATGTCGTGACCGAGCATCAGAGTGGCAACAAGAAGCTGCATTCATGTGAAACGCTCAATGTTATGATGACAGATAAGGCACTTGAGGTGATGGATGCGAAAAAACCTTACACTTGTAGTCCTCCTAGACTTGTCAAAGGCGTTTGACAGTCTAGACCATAGTAGACTTCTGGCAAAAAAAAAGACACTAAGGGTTGGTCGTACCGCTCTGGAATGGTTTGGAAGCTATTTGTCGGACGTCAACAATACATCAGGATCGGTACTGAGGCCTCAAGTCTGGGTGCTATTTCTCATGGTGTACCAAAGGGTTCAATCCTAGGTCCGGCCCTATTTACCATCTACATGAACGACCTTCCCAACATCCTGAAATTTGGTTCTCTGGAATCAGACTTTGACGATTCAAGACTCTATTTGTCATTTTCTGTCAAAGATACTTGCAGTGTGGTCCAGTAAGTTAAATATGATAATTTATCGAAGATTGCTTATTGGTGCTGCTATAATAGTCTTTTGATCAACCATGCAGACAAGACAAAGTTGGTGGTGCTGAGAACCCGACAAATGCTACAGAGACCACCTGCAGACTTTCAAGTCTCTCTACTTGGAAAGGAAGTTACTACAGCCTCCTCTGTACAAGACCTGGGACTTCAAGTAGACCCCACCCTTAGCGTTGATGAACATATTACAAACACTGTCTCATCATGTTTAGGTAGTTTAGGTCAGATAATTAGGGTGAGACAACCTTCTCAGCACCAGGACATTGGGGAATGTTATAAATAATGAGCTGGTATTTAGCAAATTATACTATTGTTCTCCAGTATGGTCTAGCACAACTAAGAAAAATATCTCAAAGCTGCAAAAAATCCAGAATTTTGCTGTAAGAATAATCACTAATACATGTAAATTTGATCATATAACACCGGTTCTTCAGGAGTTATGCTGGCTCCCTGTGAGTTATGATTTGATGTGTATGGACTAGGCATTCTCACGTTTAAGTGTGTGAAAGGGCTAGCACCTTAAGTTACTTGAGTGATTGCTTTGTGACAAAATCTACTATTCATGATCGCAACACAAGAAATAAGGACTATCTTAACATTCCAGCTTATCAACCGGGTGCAGGTCAACAAAATTTTCTATATAGAGCAATATAAAACTCTGGAACTCATTGCCACTTGTGATCACTACTCCAGACCACCTACGTACTTTCAAAAAGAAACTTAGAGAATTCCTTTTTGCATCATTTCTTGTCAGCTAGGAGAGTTACCCATTGATGTTTTTATCTGTTATTATACATTATTTTAACATTTAGATATTTTATTCAGTATTTCAGACTGTAACCTTATGAGTCTATATGCTTATGTACGTTGGGTTTGAAAAACCCTGATTGGGAGATTCAATAAAGTTTTACTTTACTTTACAATGCTGTTGTATGTTTGGTTCTACATTAATGTATCACTTACTGGTAAATGTATGCTGGTGACTGTATAATGATAATCCACTTTAAAAATGAATTATTGTATCTTTAGAAGCCTATTTCTGAAAACACACCTGCTACCCCACGCAAAATCTGCTTGGCATGTGAAATTGTTAGAGGGTAGCAACAACAGGAATTAGTCAAGTAATGAAGGACCAATTATAAAAACAGTCCCCTTCCAGTGTCAGCCCATGTAAGGAACATGTAGACCACACCAGTGAGAATGATGTTTGCATCCACCTCCCCATTATCACACTATCATAATTAAACCTGTACCTTGGCTTTTGTTGTTCTGCACATCTTCCTCTCCATAACTTTCTACATTCTGCTGCTGAAGAGCCATTTCACCTTCGCCTGAATTTTCCGACCCATTTACTGGCGATGGTGACATGAATGAAGGCTGACTTAAATAATCCTCAAGACGGAGTGCTCTTGACCGCAGCCCAGCTAGCTGACATTGATAGGACATATGACTAACACTCCCTGAAGCACACCCCTGTGATTCTTGTCCAGTATGAGTCATTGTCTCACCTAAGAAAAAAAAGCATGATTAACATATGAAATTGAGTAATTTTTAATTTTCAGTGGACAAAAACCAGAATAATTTAATTTTCAAGGGCTGGAGATGTAATTAGTTATCTGTAATAACACCAAAGACAATTTCTTATGAGAGCCCAAGAAAATAAATGTCAAATTTCACAAAATGACACCTTACACATGAAATTTTCAGAATTTTACCTGTGTTTTCACAACTCTTGTGAAATTTGACATTTATTTTCCCAGGCTCCCATGTGAAGTAGTCATTGCTGTTATTACAGATAACTAATTATATCTATAGCCCTTGAAAAATGTAAAAAAAAAAAGCAATTTGTTTAAATTATTCTGGTACAAGGTTTTTGTCCACTGAAAATTGAAATTACTCAATTTCCTGATGGATTCCTTCTTTTCTACTACTACATGAGAAATTTCTGCAATTTGATTGGCTTAGAGGAGTGGTATTTCAGCTTAATTTGAAATACCTGCATGTGAAAATTACAAACCTTTTGCAGGTTGTAGTATAAACAAATAATAGCATGATTTGTACGTGATATTTGTCATAAATGATACCACTTGTGATATTTCAAAATTGTCTCAAATTTCACTCGCCTAACGGCTCGTGAAATTACGTATAACACTTTCGAAATATCACTCGTGGTATTTATGCCAAAAATCACTACAAATCATGCTATTACCTATACAAGTCTCATTATCAAAACTTGAATGTGCATGTTCAAGGCTCAGAATTTTTCTTTTGTACATTCAGCTTTGTAGACACTGCATTATTGACCAAGTGTGAGGTCAAGATGGATGGATATTGGTAGATTTTATTGACCTGGACTTCGTGCTGGTCAAAAAGAATGAGACCAACATACAGCCATTAAACTGAACAAGCTTGGTCATGTAAGGTTCAAGTTTATTAAAAACACTTTTGATACCAGCCATAATTGATCCTTGCCGGCGAAGTAGCCTACAGCTAATCGAGGAGGGAAGGAAAAGTTAAAAAAAGTTACGGTTGAAACATAAAGGATTTATTATATGGCCAAAAAGAGAACTTTTTCTTGCCGGACCAACACGGGAAATCCTGGCCCATCTTTCCCGCTCAGGTATCCAATCAGAATGCAGGATTCATTTCATCTTGCCTACTGACAGATTCAGTTATGGTAAACCCTGTGCCGCGCTAGACTGGATTCTAGTTACAACATGAAACTAGCACGAAACTCAAGAAACCTGTAAATGGTAAACGAATTTCCATGCAGAACATCCCAACCGGGAAAACGGGACTACCTTTTCAGAATTTCCGTTTGTCCCGGGAATTTTCCAGTGAAACGAACCAAAAAAACATTTACCATTGACATCCCAACAGGAATTTCCGGGAATTTGTGGTAAATGGTAAACAACCATAGTGAAGAGATAACCAAAATTTCTTGAATGGGTAGATTACCACATTTTCTTAGGTGCAGGGCTACACTCGCCCACGCATGGAGCACTGCTAATTTACATGTAAGTCAGGATTGCAACCTTCCCGTTTTAGGTCAATATTTCCAGCCCCCTGTTTTCATTTAATTTCTCCCAGTTTGAGAAACTCTTCCATTTCTTTCTTCAACCAGTCTTTTAGCATGCTTCTTTGCTGTTTCTCCATGGTCTCTCAGCCATTTTTACCCTTTTGGCATCCGACCATGAGCCTGTGATAATTTTGGGCACAGTATTTCCTTTGACTGTGATCTCAAAATGCAGGAAATGGCATCTTATAGGCACATATCTTAAATTTTTCCCGGGGGAACATGCCTTCGGAACCCCCTAGAAGCCTGCACCTTTGGTGCTAGTGGGAGCGGTGTATAAGACCTCCCTTTTTTAGTTGACAGGGTTGAAATCTCTTACGAGTTTACATTGAGTTGCAATTTTACGTTTAATTGATACAGATCAGTATAATTTTGAATTAAAAAGTGACAAACGACAAATCGTAGTGTCCATTTTTCATTAATTAATCAATTATAATAGTACTTTTATTGTTACAAAGTTTTTCGGTCTGCACGTAAACTACATGATTCATTTCATTTACCATGGTATTCAAACGAAAGGAAAAAAGAATCATCCGAGCTATGTGGCACAGAGCGTTTAAATAATACTGTATTTATAAGTCAGTAAATACCTGTTTCTTGAAAGTTGCTTCCAAACAACAGTGGCACAGGGTGTTTATTGTAAAAATCCAAAAATCCTGCAAGCTGGCAGTCTTTAGTCGCTATTATTGCCCCTAGTGGTACGTCTCCTTTCGCAAATTCATCTTCTTTACGAAAACGCTTTCTACTAGGGCTGGTACTAACATTTACGTTGCCGAACTGTGAGTCATCGCCAGCAGCAAAGACGTGGTCGCAGGGAAAAAGATCGTAGATTCGCGTGGAGAACGCGACAGGCCTTTCTTGTTCTGTTGTTTCCGCAACCGTTTCTCTGCTAAAAACCAGGCACTGAAGTTGATCCCATAACATTGACGATTCGCTTTCTTCCGAGAAGTTGTATACCTCCAAGCATCTGGAACGCAAAAAGCTGCTTCCTTTCTGATTTGTGAGAGCGACGTAGGTAACGCCATTTAGATCGTAGACGTCCTTTTCGAAAGAACTACACAACTCACTCAAATCTCTGCGTTCGAGCACTTTGCCATCCTCCATTGACAGAAATTCGGCGACAACTTTAACGGAAATCTTCTTTCTATCTTTTCTTGGCTTCTTGATCGCCATAAGATGATCTTTTGTGAGAACTGCTCGTTTATTTGCAACTAGGAAGAACTTTGAATTTATACTTCTAGTAGGCTTTCTAAGCGGGCGAAGAAACTCAACACTTTCAAACTTCGCCAGGCAGCCAAGACCGAGAAAATCTCTTCTTAGCAATTTTTTTCCCTGGCGTGTCTCGTCAACAAGGCAGCAGATCGCCAGTTCGGCTTGTCCGGACCAGCCCTTAGCTGCCGCCATGTCGAAGATCACGTAAAAAAGGAAGAAGCATTATGGGGGTGTTTATTTTAAGAACCCTGTCTGGATACAAAGATTTCCGGGAAATTCCCGCCAGATTTATTTTTAGAAAGTTTATATTCTTAGGAATAACTTAATTAGACCCAGGCCCTCGCGGCTCGTCAGCTGTTTTCTTCACGGCGCTAGTTGTCATTTTATATCCTTGTCAGTTCGCTCGTTCGCTGTAACATCAATTTCAGCATTTCGCTCCAGTTTCTTCAGTCTTTTAGCCTCTTATTATGTCTCAAGCCGCCGGAAAACGTCGCACTCGAGTACCTGTGCTGCCTGCAGGGTTCGTTTACGATTTGCCTTCCCTCGCAAGACCGCAAAACAGCGCTACGAATGGCACTCCATCGCTCGACCAATCTCCTTCGCACGAGGTTCACACAACGCCTCGTGTTGAGACCACAGCTCCGGTTTCTTCTACTTCTGCGCCTGGCAATTCCCCCTCCTTACATTTGCTGAATCTACAGATTGAAAAGCAACAGCTGGAGCTTCGCCTCCTTGAGCTCGAAGCTCAATCAAGAGCTCGGGAATTGGTTTCATCCAGCCCGGCCGCCAAGACGCCTCGAAACATTCCTTCTTTGGAGACCGTTCGTGGAGGAGTTAACTCCGGTAAGTCCCAAGGTCAACTCGACCACAATACACGCATCGTTAACCCCCAAGAATGGCCTCATCTTCACGTTCCTTTCGGTCTGTCCCGGAAGAAGTTTAAGGATTTATCGACGGCAGAATTCGTGTATGGCTATCTCGATATCTTGTCTGCTCAGCCTTCCCCTCAGCAAGCGCTCATGTCGCACCACCTCATGTCTTTAATGCGTTTGGCGTCCAAATACGACTGGGAAGCAGTGCTGTCCTTTCATGCTGCCGTGTTGGATCGCATCGAGTCGGGCCTCGCAAGCTGGGGCGACGATTTCAGCGAAATCGAGCGCTTCAACATCACAGAATCCAATCGCTTGCAATCCAAACCGGCTACTTCGCCCGCCTTTCACGCGGCTGGCTTTCGGAACAACAATGGCCGAGCTCGTACCTATTGCCGCGAATGGAACCGCACCGGTACGTGCAGTAACCCTTCGCACCAGGAAGGCGTCGAACACATTTGTGCATATTGCAAGCTCAAAGACCACACCATTGGCTCTTGCCCGACTCGCCCTCCGCCGCCCACCACAGCCGATTGACTATCTTCTCCAGCTCCCACATCTCTCCCGTCGAACAGCACGTTTTCGCCCGCTGTTTCTTCGCCTGCTCCCGCCTCAACAGCCTTATCGTCGCCTTCTTCGCAGCCCAACTTTGTTCCCGCTCCCTCTACCGCATTTTCTGGCCAACTTTTACTCTCTCGTGAACACTCGCACGCCGCAATTATTCGTCACATTCTTTGCTCCAAGTCTCCGCTCCCGAACGCTTTTGGCACTCGAAATCCTGTTCCGTCGAAGCTGAACATTCCTGTTTGGAAATCATACCTCGAACATTACTCTGATTCTGTTGTTGCCGATTTCTTAGCCTTTGGATGGCCTATTAACTGTCACTCCGTCGTTTCTGTTTCATCTCAGCCCCCGAACCATGCTTCAGCCACCAATTTTCCGGATGTTATTGACGCCTTCTTATCTACCGAGATCGAACATTCTGCTACTGCTGGGCCATTCACGTGCAATCCTTTCCCAGCCCCCCTCCGCACGTCTCCCCTGCTAACTGTCCCCAAGGATGGCACCCAAAGGCGCGTCGTACTGGACCTCAGTTTTCCTCTTGGCTCCTCTGTTAATGACGGAATTCCCAAAGACTCTTACCTCGATCAGCCTTTCCATCTTTCACTGCCTCGTTCCGCCGATTTTGTTGACCTTATTCTCTCCAAGGGCGCTGGGTGTTACCTTTACAAGAAAGATTTGAAACGCGCTTACAGACAGATTCCAGTGGATCCTAGAGACTACATCTTTCTTGCCTATCACTGGTGCGACTCCTTTTATTTTGACGTTGTCCTCCCATTTGGTCTTCGTTCTGCAACCCTTGCCTGTCAGCGGACTACCAACGCGATTGCTCACATCTTTCACTCCTTCTTTGGCCATGACTGTATCAATTACATCGATGACTTCGGCGGGGCCGAATCCACCTTCGAAGACGCTTCACTTGCCTTCTCTGACCTGGAGCGTCTGTTCACTGATTTAGGCCTTCAGTCGTCCCCGTCCAAGGACTGTCCACCTTCCACGAGAATGGTTTTTCTCGGCCTCACTTACGACACCGTCACACTGACCATCGCAGTGCCTCCCGATAAACTTCAAGACACCGCCGATCTCATACGTGTTTGGCTAGCCGCTCCACGGTCCACTAAGTCCGACCTTCAGTCTCTCATCGGCAAGCTTTCCTACCTTTGTGCTTGTATCAGCCCTGGACGGATTTTCATGCAGCGTCTGCTTAACGAACTCCGCCAGCTTCCCACAAAACGCGCACGTTTCGTCCCCAGTTCAGACATGCTGTCCGACTTACGTTGGTGGGACAAATTCCTCTCTGTCTACAATGGTGTTTCACTTTTGCGTTCTTCCCCTTGGCCAGTAAGCGATCATTTCTTCTGCACTGATGCTTGCCTTACCGGTATTGGCGGTTTCTTTTGTGGCCGTTTCTTCCACTCCTCGTTCCCGACCTGTTTTGATCCAGCCTCTCTTTCCATTGCTTCGCTCGAAATGTTGGCCGTCACCGTCAGCATCAAGCTGTGGTCTGAGGATTTGCGCGGTCTACGCATCTTGGTTCGCACTGACAACCTCAACACTGAGCTGGCTATCAACACTGGCCGTTCCCGTGTGCCTTTTATTCAGTCGTGCCTACGCGACTTATGGTTCTACGCCTCCCTTCACGATTTTGAGCTGCAAGCACTCCATATTCCCGGTTACGCCAACATCATTGCTGATGCTCTCAGTCGTTGGGACAGTCATCCTGAGTTTCGAGTCACCTTCTACGAGGCCGCTTCTCTTCACTATGACACCCTCACAGAGTACACTTGTCATTCAGACCTATTCCATTTTGACTGTCAATGGTAATCACCTCTCTATTTGGTTGCAGGTTTTCACCTTGATGACCTTCACTCCTGCGTCACCAGGATTCAAGCCTTCGCTCTGTCTGATTCTACCAAGCGAAATTATCATTCCGTCTGGAACACTTACTTAAAATTCTGCCAATTTTACTCCATCACTCCCTTTCCAGCCTCCTCATCGACCATCGCTGCGTTTATCACCCTGCTTGGCTTCTCCGTTAAGTCACATCGCACAGTCAACAACTACTTGAGTGCCCTACGGCGTTTACACGTGTTTTGCCATTTCGAGACTTCAGCCTTCGATGACATCCATGTCAAGCTTACCCAAAAAGGTTTGGAGAAGTCTATGGTTCACCTTCCTCATCGGAAAGCACCTCTGACCCCAGCCATCTTGCTACAATTTTACCACCATCTTAATGTTCGCGACTCCGCCCATCTAGCTGTGTGGTGTGCCCTGCTTGTCGGCTTCTTCTCTTTCTTCAGAACTGCCAACCTCGTCCCGCAGTCCTTTGACAAGTTCTCCTCTCATCATACATTGTCCAGGGGCAGCATCACTTTTGCCACCTCAGGTGCTCTCCTCACAGTCACCCGGACAAAAACACGGCAGGCCGGCGATACAGCACTCGTGGTACCAGTTCCTCGTATTCCTGGATCTCCCCTTTGTCCCACCGCTGCCCTGCGATTGTTACTCGACTCGGTTTCAGCCCCGGCTGGCTTCCCGCTCTTCACATACACCACCGCTTCTCATCACCTCGACTGTATCACAGCCTCTTCTTTAAACGCTAGTATCAAGTATTTGGCGTCTTTGGTTTCTCTCAATCCTCAGGATTTCTCTGGTCACAGCCTGCGTCGTGGAGGTGCCACCTTCGCCTTCCAGTGCGGGATCCCCTCCGAGCTCATCAAAGTCCAGGGCGATTGGAGATCCGACGCCTACATGCTTTATTTGACTCTGCCTTTGGCAGACAGACTTGTGCTGTCTCATGTTATTTCTCAGCACATTCAGCTGTTATAGTTTAGTCTACTTTTAGTAGCCTGCATAGTTATTGACACTGCCTCTTTGGCGAACAGGCTCGTTTTGTCCTCAGCACGTTAAGTTGTTACGGTTCAGACATCGTTTTGCCAGTTCCCCACATTTATTTCTTTGTTTTGGCACAGATTTCATTGTTATGGTTTTTTTTCATAATTCGCTTTGCTTATGTCTTTCTCCTTTTATTCTTATCGTGCCACGTTATCTATTTTCTCTCCCCTCTGCTTCCCCTCTGACTTCGCCCCCCTCTGTGAATCCTTTGGGCCTCTTTCTTGGTTTGGGGTCTCCTCTCGAGGCCTCGGGTCCTCTCGCTCGTTCAATAAAGATGCCCAAACGGATTCACTGGTGGTTGATGTCTCCGGGTGAGTGGGAGGGAGACCAGGGGATAATTGTTTATATTCTTAGGAATAACTTAATTAGACCCAGGCCCTCGCGGCTCGTCAGCTGTTTTCTTCACGGCGCTAGTTGTCATTTTATATCCTTGTCAGTTCGCTCGTTCGCTGTAACATCAATTTCAGCACCCTCCCTCCCTCCCTGGGGTCTCCTCTCGAGGCCTCGGGTCCTCTCGCTCGTTCAATAAAGATGCCCAAACGGATTCACTGGTGGTTGATGTCTCCGGGTGAGTGGGAGGGAGACCAGGGGATAATTGAAAGATCATCAGCCCAGTCTCTCACAGGAACCCCAGTTGTTCGATGGCCGATTAGCGCATAACCCCGGTTTCTCTTTCTTGTGTTCAAAAGCATTTTCTCGGATAATTTCCTCTGTTATATTTAGAGCTTTCAATCATCAACTTGTAGACAAAAAAAATTAAAACTGAAATTCTCTTTAAGCTTTCAACTCGCGCTAACCCTGGGTTATCTTAACCTGACTCTAACCCGGCTTCGAACAACTCTGCTCCAGGCCAGTTCGCGCTATCCAAATGAGCTTCATGCGATCGAGAAACTACACTAATGCAAGAGCCATAATAGGTTATGGCTCTTGGCTAATGCTCATATTTAACAATTATTCCCCGAACCCGAATGGGCTCTGAGTCAATAGCCCATGAGGCCTATGGGCTATTGACTCAGAGGCCATGATCTTTACACGATAGGTGGGGTGACCCGTCGCATGTTACTTCACCTATCTGGGGTCTGTCTGGGGTCCCCCACCTCCAGGTTAACAGGCCCTTAGACCTATAGCTGTTGTTGCTGTTGCTGTTTTTTTTGCCGTTCTCAATGCCGTCACCGTTTAGCATAAGGCCCGGATATATGTATTGTCCGCATTAATTTGGAAAAATTAGCATAACGTCAAAACAGTGAATATTGTAACGCAGATTTTTGACTGGTTCGTAGGATAGGTTTCTCTTGAAATTTCAAGGTGTTGCAGTGAATCAATCTTAATGAAAGTTACAGACATTTTTATATACATTATGAACATTATGTGAAGAGATTTAAAAAAAAATTCGCTCGAGTCGTTTTGGAGATATACAAGAAAGCGCTAAAAGTCCAAATTCTTAATGAAGTTGCACTTATACAGGTGGTGAGAAAACGGGTTAGATTTCAAGATCGCATGAACGAAAGTGCACCAAAATTTCCTAGCATCAAAATATGATATTAAGCGTCATTCTTACGCTACTTAAGAATAATTTGAGTCATTTATAACGTTTTCATTAAATAATCTATCACCGCTATTGAAAATTTAAGGTTTGAAATATATTTTCGGTTTAGTCGAATTCAAACATACAGAATTTTTTACTTCTTTCGGAGATTGTTTGCTAAACACCAAACTTTAAGTTCCTAGTGTTGGATTTTCAGTAGCAGGTCTAGATCACGCAAAATTTGGCTTTTATCAATTTCAAAGTTTTTTGTTTATTGTTGTCATAGTAATATCGATTTTATTTAAAACTACATTTTCACAAATCTCAATCCATAGCCAGTTACTGGTAAAAATTTTATAGCGATCTGACAAGGAAAAAACCACTTTTAAGGCGATTGAAAAATATCGGTATGGCCTCTGAAAAACTGTATCGAAACACATTAAATCAGATCCTGAAAGCTTTGATTCTACACTGGTAACCACCGCATTTTCCAACTCATTTTACTTTTTGACTTCGGCTAAGTCTTTCAGTTGCCATGGAAACAGCTGACACCTTGTTAACACCTGAGAAACTTTCACCATCTCACTTCCCGACATGCGAAAAAAAGGCGATCGGAAATGTGGCACAGCAAATGGAAAAATATCTTGTTTGTGTTGAAGAAAACCCACGTTCACCTTTCCTTCACCAGGTATATTTGAACGGTTCAGTCTCTCTCCTTCAATTACGTGAAATGGCTCCATGACCGGCCCGAGGTCGTAACACGAGATTAATTTTCGCCTAAGAAGTTTTTTCAAGCGTTGTTCCTTTTTCACTGTTATTACTTTTTTCGGAACTATCCATGCGTTTTCTGGTTCTTGCAGTGGCCAATCTTGTCTTTTTTCCTGACTTCTTTTTGTTCCCGGACACAGTATTTTATAACTTGCCATCAAGCAAAGTGATTCTTCTTTTGTTTGGCATTCACTGGCTCTTTTTATCTCACTGACTTCGCTCAGAATCTTACTGAGGTTAAAACAGTCGCTTCTCGGGCGTTGTTGCTTGGAATAAAATCGATGGACATTGGCCTCTTGCCAACTGAGGTGCCCCCGATCTATTGCAAGTTTTTTCTTTTCTTTCTTCACTCCTATCCAAGGACTAAAACAGGGTCCTGATAACACTGGTAAAATACCTTTTTCACAACATTCAAAGCAATACATGTCAAACTGCTTCTCCGCACATCCAACGAACAATGTGCTTTGGAGGTTCTATAGCAAGTGTTTTTACTCTCTCAAAGCTATTTCCATGAAGAGAAAAGTCTAATTTCTGTGATGTACTGCTGGAGTCTTGCCCCTCAAAATGTTCTCTTCGCGAAACACACTGGGCTTTCATTTTCCTGGTTCCAGCTTTCGAATTGTTTCGGGAACGGCTTTTATTCACTACATCGCGTTGAGGTTTTTGTTTAGCTGACTGAGTCGAGTGAATATCAGGTAATTTCAGTTCCATTTGCGGAACCTGTTTCCCTGTTTCTTTCCTAACTGTCTTTTTACCTCGTAAAACTACTCGCGCTTTTCTAAGCCGTCGAAGTTGAATTTCCAGTTCTCTGGCGGTTTGAGATCGTTGAAGCGATTCTGTCAGTCTGTTCACATTTCCTTGGTCATCAGACATGACTGACTTGGCATAAATGTTTATTTTGCGATGGAACTAGTAGTACAAGCTTATAAAGCTTATTTTGCTTGTAAACTACTCGGTCTGCATCATTAACAGTTACTCAATGATATTGTATCCACTCGTTAATGACTTCCTTTTATTCATCAACTAAAAGCAGAAAAAGAGGCTGCTCTTGCAAACCAGTCCGCATGGAATAGCCAGATCACTCCGCCGACCGTACAACTTTTCCCAAGTTGGTTCTTGTCTATACGATCCATGGTTATCAAAGCATATCAAAATGCATCTTGTGCTGTCCTCCTTCGGAGCTCAACCGATATCAAAACATTTTTTGTCGTTACAATAACAATAGCTTAATTGTTATCGGTTCTTTAAAACTGAATAAGTATCACGTTTGTTAGTCTAATAGTTTTCTCCTTTAATCAAGCCTTTGAGAATACTTACCTAGAATAGGTTAATCAAGCCCTACTTACAAAAGAAAGAGAAAAAAGAGCTAACAAGTTTATTACAGTGTAACAACAATTGCCACTCTGTATACTTAAGTATAAGGGCTCAGTTAAAATCACGAACAATGTAAAAACAGCGATTTCTAGAGCACAAATAATACAGGATTGTGATGAAAAATATTTAAGACAAGAATTTGGTCATGCTAAATTAAGTTCAGTTAAGCTGGTGGTGATACAGGATACTAACATGGAATTTATTTCCGCAGGCAATAGCAGAAGTTAATAGTCGAGGAAGGCGAAGATACAGGGGTACAGCAGTCAGTGATAAGTTAGGCCCAGTTCACACGAATTTAGACGCTTCTAAAACTGCATATCTGTTCAGCCGGATTCGTGTGGTCGGGGCTTCAAAGCACTCTGGAGAGCGATTTAAAAAATATGCCGTTTCTGTGAGCGCAGATTCACTGGTTTCGTGTGGACTGAAGGCCGCTTCGTGTAGAAAATTATGCGGTTTGTTACTTTCAGTTATATCCAGATTCGTGTGAACGTAGCCTTAGAATGACCTGATAGCTTAAAAAGCTTGTTAAGATAAGAGGACCTTTAGCTTTTGTTCTAAAACAATAACCTATTGTTTTGAAATAATAGTTATGAGTTCCATTAATCGTAGGATGTTTTTTGCAACTCCACCCTGACTTCCACAAACGCTACACGCAGGATAGAAAGTACTTAAGCCTGGAGACTAGCTTGTAGACAATGTATCCGTGATTTCTTGTACAAGTTCGTTGTATATACTTGCCAGACGAGTTGGACTACTCTTAAATTATGTCTCAGCACTATTTACCGTGACCCTTGATAAAGAGCCCAAATATAACTAACGAAAAGATTTTAAGCGAAGGTAGGGGAAAACAATTCAAGAATATAATCATACGCAATTGTAGTAACTATGTATAAACTATAAATTTTTCTGAGAACATTTTAATGCCGAGAATCACCCGCGCAAGCGAACCAATCCTCGCCTCCCAAATTCCTTGGTAACTTTACCTTACAAATACATTTTAGACATCCGTTGATAAAGCTTCGTGTTAAAGATTTTTCGTTCATCAGAAAAATGTTTTGCATGCAAGCTTTCCTGATTTCAGCGTCCTGGTCTTCACTGACTATCAGCTTAGAGAAAAATAATCAGACGGATTGGACAGTAACCAGCGCAAGCGGCACCTAACGGAAGAACATAATCTTCGGTTGTTTCTGTTCTATGACAAATAGACTCTGTAGATCTATGGAGTTTCACTGTCTTTGAACTGTTGAAAGAATCAATTCCAAGCGCGCGCTTTAGAATTAACAGAAACCTAGTAACATGACATCATAATGAAAGTAAACAGAAAGGTTTAGACAAAGTTTAGACTTTGCTTGAAAGCGTATCAGCGAGGAGCAAAATGAGTTCTGTCATACAAAAGATAAAGAGGAACAAGAGCAACGCTCGTGATTTTCAGATCACAGCATCAGTAAACCTGCTGACCATCGAATGTCAGCCAGATAAATGGTGAGCGACAAAAAAAAAAGAAAAAAGTGATAGAAAAAATAGTAGCGAAGAGGCCTGCCTCGCGTAGGATGATATATTGAATGAATCTTACAATTGTCAGTTCTACAACCCCTCTCATTGTCATTTGAAACTTCTTCCGCTTTTTAAAAAAAGTTATGTACTAATTATTAGAAACTTCACAAATTAGAACAGACATTAATATCTCTATTTATTTCCTTTCCAAAAACACATACCAAAATGGCACCAGGGAGGGGTCTGAGAGTGCGGAATTTATCACTTGTTCCCGGGAAATCGAGAAGAAGTTGTTCAAGAAATGGCGGCCACAATGACATTTGAAATTATATTCCAATCTTAAATGTACTGGAAGTTCGTTTGTACACAGACATGTTGCTACAATAGCTGGGTGATTTTTGTCATAGTTTAGTACGTTTTGCCATAGAAAACACTGACGAAACCTAGTAACTAAGCGAAGTTAAAACTTTTGGTTGTTTTTGTTGTTGTTTTCAGTGAACCAGTTTAAATCTTTATACACCTTCGCTTTTCTTCGCTTTTTTCCCCCAGGCATCCTAACAAGCTCATCATTCTGTGGGGCCAACAAAACAAAAGTTGTCAAACTAAGGTAAGATAACTTATTTTTCTGTTTTAAATGTTTGACTTAATATGATTTTTCGCTCCAGCGAAACTCAGTTGAACTACAACTGTGGGATGAAAAGATTGAACTTTCTATTTTTGTTTAGCCGGTTCCATGGCAGCCAGGATTTGTCTATCCATACCGTGGCACTCATGTGTTGCCAGAGGCGGATCCAGTGAAAAACACTTTCAAACTGTTTAAGGTAAAGAGTTATTTATCATAATAGATGGTAAAAAGTGTAGAAATGTGACTACAAGCTACTTGTAATTTCTTTCAAAACGCAAAAGTACCGGTATTTCACTTTATACACTAGCAACCGTGTGTTTATGTAGACATTGTCTATGAAATCTAAGTATTTTTTCTTTTACGCAGAACACAAAACGAGCTGGTAATTATTACGAAGACCGCCCCTGGAAGATTATTGTCAAAAATGTAAGTTCGCCTTTTACTTTACATCATAAAAGATGACTTATAGGTGCGGTCACACTAGACAACGGCTTGGAAACTAAAATTTCCAGGACGTTTTTGGACTTTTTACATTTAGGGCATGAATTTTTCGTCATTTCAGGCCATGAAACCTAAAAATGAGCCTAGCTAGCTGTAAAAAGGGGCAATACGGAGGCAATACGTCCTAGCCGGCATGATCACATGCTGTTTACGGAAAATTCCCTCATCCATGTCAGGAAATTCTGTATTTTAAAGCCTCCCCTAGGGCATGACTCAGCAATTGAGGACATTTCTGCTACGTTTTCAATGTTGGTTAGCATGCAAGGATTTTTTCCATGCCTATCGTCAATGATTTGCTCACTGGTAATAGAGGGGGTGGCCCCAGAGTGGTTTTGCATTGAAATTGGCATGCAACAGAATTTCGCATGCCCTGTAAGCATAATTTGAGGTTCTGTGACCTTCTCACCCAGGCCGCGAGAAGCCTAGGTTCTAGTAATAGGTAATTCATACCCGGCAAAATCCCCGGCATGCCGGGCATGCCAAATTTTCTGACATGCCCGGCATGCTAAATTCTCTGGAATGCCGGGCGTGCCATGCATAATCTGGGTCATGCCGGGCATGCCAAAATCGGTCTCTGGTATGTTTCAACGCACAGGTTATAATTCCTTGAATCTACAGATATTTTAAGCCTGGCTAAAAAAAAAAAAAATAAACAGATCACAGTGCTTATCTTTTGATGTACGGTTACACGATGACGTCATTGCTATTCCTTTCATTTTCATAGATTTGGTTGTCCCAGCGAAGTTTAAATAACAAAAGCTCTAATTTTCACAAGAAAGTAAAACCGTGAGGGATTCTGCCGAAGTAATAAAACAGCGTCATCGTGGACATGACCGGTTGGGGGATTGTAAAAACTCCTCACCCCTTTTAATGAGTCTTTAATAGGATTCCCATTTCACATTGCGAATAAAATGGAATTGACTGAAACCAGTAAAAAGAGAGACAGAGACTATTTTCATTGTATAATAAAATGCATCTATGTTCCAGGAAAGCTTTTAAAAATACAAGGTTATAGAATATCTTTCAAAGTTCATTACAAACTGAGCTAAGCCCCCAAATCACTGTTCATTATTCAGCAAATTATGATGTTTGACAATGCAATGTGCTTGAATATAACGTTGCAATTACAAATCTCTCGAACGCAATTTTCCCTACGTTAGAGTAGAAAAGCTCTTTTTATCTTGTTTCACATTTTGATAAGGAGTCTGAGTTCCTCTTTCTTGTTTTGTAGGCTTGCCAGGGATTAATGTTTTTTTGTCATTACCAGTGTCTGTGTTCTTCGTTTTTAACTCAAAGTAAGTCAGTAATAACTGACGGTATCAAAGGATTGCTCTCTAGAAAAGTAATTATCTCCTCGTCATGTCTGGAAGTTACCTGTAACAAAAAAGAAATGGAATCTTAACACATGCAAGGGAAATATGAAAAAAAGAAATAGAACATGTAGAGCTCAGCTTCTCTTAACATATTTTCATACTGGCTTGTTGAGTCTGTTAAAGGTCGCAACTAATTGTCTGAGGGTAATTTCACAAGAGTGTGCAATTGAGATAAATACATGGTAAAAAAAAGTGAAAGAAACGTGGTTTCACATTAGCCAATTTACATTGCGCTGTTCGATGATGTTTACACGCTTTTCTACTGCGAAATAAACCTTTGCATTTGGATTTGCAAGTCAAGATTATACCGAGTTTGACTGACACTTAATTGAACAACAGTTTCATTTTTAAGCAGGCAGTTGGGGTGTAGACCTATATAAAGCCGGAATATGTAAAGGAAACTCAGCGAAAACTTTTTCGCATCTTTTTGTGGCGATATTTTTTCACGGTTCGTCCACTGATTAGGGGTTGCGAAGAAAAAATAAATTAGGACCAAAGGTTAAAGCCTGTCCGGTTACATCATTTCGTATGTTACCTAGAGTTCTAATAAATAGGTCATAAAATAGGATTTAACGAGAGCGAATTTGTTTCTCAATCGGTGTATAAAAAAGTGAGGCTATCAAATGAGAAGTTTATAGAATATCAAAATTATTAAATTAAAAGCTCATTTAATTAGGAAAATTCCTATACGAAAACAATGCCAGTGACATTGAATTGATCAGATAAAATTCTCAGAAAATATGTCCAATAAAAGCCTCATTATTTGCTTTTGTTTTTGCGTAAAGGTAAATTTTTCGGCCCACAAAGCAAAGTTGAAAAAGCGACTAAATCTTAGTTTTTTACATATGAACATGTTTATTAGCTTAGTTTTCGTCCGTTTTAAAAGCTTTATAACCCAATCATAATTTTCGGGTTAAAATATTACAAAATCATTTCAAAAACCATGTTCATTTAAAGTAGAGCCGGCAAACCTGAACATTTTGTAATTCAAAAGTCGGACCCAGCCAGGTTGTTTAAGCTTAGAATTATTTGCATTTTAGCGTCCTATAAATTTACCAGAATCGCCTCTCAGAGGCTTACTGTAGCAAAGCATTTTGTAGTACACTCGTAGACAAGCAATGTAAGCCTTAAGTCTTTGCTTGGATGAGATGTCCAAAAGAAAAATTAGTTTTGTGGACCTAAACGCACATTCACAGACTGCTATATTGAGTTGTTTACAACTTTGCATTGACACGCGCAGCATGTTCATTTTTTTAAAGCGAAATCCAAATCTGATTTTGGCATTTGATTTACGGATATTTTATTTTGTCTCCAAAAGTGATTGTAATATCCGTTTGATTGTCTTTCAAACAACAGTCAAACTATGCAGCAAAAATAAGTAACTTTACCAGTACAGTGGAAAAATATGACCGTAGGCGCCAAAAATAATTATACTCGAGCTATAAAATTAGAACTGACTTTTTTTAGCTTTGGTTTCTTATTTTTGAAGTTTTCTCTAGTCTTCTTAGCAGCAGAAGAAGATTACAAGACATACAAACAGAAACAATCCGAAGTGAACAAGTTGACAACCACTTATGCCGGAGTTCTTAGGCATGCTCAACAGCAAGATAAACTGAATGCCAAAAGGATAATTCACGGGATTTGTTCGATATTCAGGCTTTTTCTTTACCAAATTAATACTAAATTTGTACTTACAGTCTCTCGCAGAATCCATTTCTTGTCCAGCATTCACCAACATCTCAACCATGCACCGCAGAAAAAAAAGACAAACAAGTGCGAAGAGACATGACGCCACAACTGCCACGCTACAACAAACTAGATTCCTCGTCATCCGCGAAAACACTTCTGCGGAAATTCGGCCGATTTCGTGCGTGCTCGGGGTATCTTCGGATGACGCAGATGACGTTGCTCAAAGGACTAACGTCAGCAAGGAGTAAAACAGTTTGCGAGATTCGCATAGCCGACAAGGAGCGCACTGAAAAACTAAGCAAAATCTCTCTGAGAAGGCAGTCCAAATTCACCAAATCAGAACGTCTTTGCAGTATTAACGTCGTACTCTCGTACTGACTTGAACGACCTGGTAAGCTTCATTTTCACCAGTCTTTTAATGCTGTTGACCGGGAAACATTCCGACACGATAAAACTTAAGCATGGATAAGTTTATGCTGAGAAGATTTGTTATCTTATTGTTTAAGACGCTTTTCCGCGATCAAATTTAAATGTGGACCCAGAAATGTCAGTATCGGTTTGAAATAAAAGGATTAATCTTTGATTGCAAGTTAAGTATTCTATTTTATGTATGAATAATGTTGTTTTGTTGTGCTTTTTATTTATAAATCCAGGGTTCTGTCTTCAGTTTTGCCAGTCGATCCCGTGACACACATTGTGACAAACATGACTTTTTTGGTTATAATCTGCATTTATTGCCAGGCATGAAACCTGTAACTTCAAGCTCCCTAAGATATATTTGGCGATTATATGTGATTCTCAGGATATGATGCTGAAGCGAACATCAAAATCAGTCTCGCTGGGCATGCCAATTTCTTGCCTGGCATGCCGGGCATGCCAAACCAACTGGCTTCACTATCGGCATGCCCGGCATGCCCGGCATGCCAAACCAGAGGAGCTAAAACTGGGAATGAATCATTAACCCGGCGAGAGATCTGGGACCTAAGTTTAGCTGGGTCAATTTTGGGCTGCGAGGGCATGAACCCATTTTTTCCATGCCTATGAGATGTTATTTCTAAGTACCAATGTTCCCTTGAATTTTGTCATGCCTAAATATATAAAATTTTCCCTCTCTCATTAATCCTCAGGCTGGATGCGATTTTTACGCTCCGTAGGCATGTTCAACTGAAAATCATGCCCATACCCTTATTCAAAACAAAATGCTATCAAATTTTAGTTTCCAAGCCGTTTAGAGGTCTTCTTCAAGGCTTTCTATAGACAAGTAGCTTGGGTTAGGTCGACTGATTCGCTCTGGGTTTTGATTACTTACATGCTTGCGGTCTGCCCAAGGGGAAGAAAAATTTGGACCTGGTTTCGCGAGAAATATCGCCGTATTTTAAACATTGAAGTTTCGACCATTTATACCCTTCTTGATAAAAAAGTTAAGGCGTCGACTTCATTCGAGCTTAAAAGGAAAGCAAATGCTCACTCAGAAGTTATGAAAGTACGGTTGTTTACTAAAATGCCTTTTTTACTAGATATAACTCCCTTATTAACTCTATTTGTTGCTATTGTTTTGACCATTTTTCTCTGTTTTACGTGCAGGAGTGTAAAGATGGTAGGCGCCAGCTTATTGCTACTGGCTGCATTGACCTAGCGGATTATATCAGCCAGACAAACAAAACATTTGACATGACTGTCACATTAAAACCAGCAATGAAGAATGTTCTATGGGGAACAATTGATTTCAACTTAACAATGACACCATGGTGAGTATTGTGTAATACGTGTTGTGTTTAGTAACTTTCCTCCTCCAGTATCTTCTACTTTTTTGAAGAGGCATAAACTATTAAAGAGAGTCAATGAAACAAAGGTGAGGATCGCGGTGAGCATTTTCGAGTGATGGAAGATGCCTTCAGATTAAACTGGGTTGTCGAGAACTCGCGTTGGGCTGTCAAAAACGAAGATCAAACCAAAAAAACGCCATCTACGTAACAAAGTTTTAAAATCTAGCTTTTGGACGCAATCTCCTATCGCAGCAGTATCTTCTCTATTCTCCTAGGTCAGCATTTGTACCAGAATTTCAACTGTCACTAAAAAAGCCCAAAAGCCCTTCCAAAGGGTCAGACTTAAGTAATTCATATTGGGCTCTAAATAAGAGCATGAGACTGAAAAATATTTTCTGAATAATAACTTGAATTTAACTTAAGGGTTCACTTTAATATTGCTTACTAGAAATTAATGTGTAGCCGGTCGGGAAGGATCGATGGAAATCATCAGCATCAATAATGTGCACACGTTTGAAGCCATCCTTAAAAACCTTCTGGATCGGCCTCTGAAGTGCCAACTAAAATTTACCCAATGTTGTCACTTGTTAGATTTGTTACAGTTTTTTTTGGTTATTTCGTTTGATTTTCTTTTTACTCCGAAACCTTTTTGTTCTATTTTGCCCAATCTTTTGCGTTTGTTTATATTTGTTAATAGAAAATATCAATAACCCCTCTGGACTAGTACATGTTCCCCGCTCGCTCTGTTTTGTATCTAATTCAGGTTTTGCTTATCACAGCCAAAGAGATGAGGAAAGTCAGGAAATATTCCGGGAATTCATGGCAGACGCTTTTAAATTAGCCAAGCAGAGGATTGCAAAAAATGTTTCCTTCACGAAACACAGGGATCCACTTCTGTTTTCCTTTGTCGATAAACCATCAGAGATTCCTTATGCACCAAAGAAAAGAAAGAGCAAGAAAAGAAGAACCAAAGAAAGAGCAAATGAAAGGGAAGCAAAAGAGAAAATGAACAGTTCTCAACCACTGCAGCCAGCCACTCATCCATAGTGAGTATTGTGTATATTTAATTTAATTTATAAGCACATTGTGTATGGTAATTTATAAATTGTCTTCTGAATGTGCTCTCGTAGAATCCTTTTTTTCAAACATCTCTCTGGTACTTGATTTTTTTGAGCGTTCATGAAGTGTCTCTGGCCTCAAATAATTGTGTATAAATAATCCGAGGCCAGGAAGGACGGAAGTCATTAGCTTCAATCACGATGTGTACACAAGTTCAGACTCTCCTCCACAAAATTGAATCTTCTGGATCTCTGAGTTATCTCAACTATTTTAATACAAGAGGGCACCAAAACATTATTTTTTTTACTCAATCTTGTGATTTTTGTCACTAACTAGACTTCTTGTAGCATCTTTTATTTCTTCTTGAGCCCCAAACTGTATTGATTTTCCTTTTAGTATTCTTTCGATTTATGCCTTTTTTTATACATGTTCATGTTTGTCAATATTAGATATAAATAACCCCAATTGTCTATGTACTTCCCTGCTCGCTCAGTTTTTTTTTATCCTATTCATGGCTTGCTTGTTTTCATCATAGTCGAAGCAATGAGGATGAAATCCGTGAGATCATGGCAGACGCTATCAGATCAGCCAAGCAGAGAATAGCCAAAGCTGCATCTTATACGGAGCACATCGATCCATTTCTGTTTTCCTTTATCAACAAGCCATCAGAGGATCCTACCTCTGGCAAAGAAGGGGCAGATAACACGCGTGACAATGCTAACAACGATTATGGAAGGAAGGCAAAGGTGGAAAACAAAAGTCCTCTACCAGCGCGGCTCGCAGCCACTGCTCCAGCACTAAATGATGGCTCTTCAGGGTGCGGTGAAAAAGGCGACATGCCGCCTCATGGCTCTGGAACATCTGGTCAATTCACTGCACCTGACATGTTGGAGAATGGTCCAGAACTAGGTAGAGTAACAAACCAAAAACATACAATATAAACTCTTTGTAGAAAAGCGCAAAGCGAGTATCAAGGTGAGCATTACATCCTGCCCACATCTTAATCAAATCTACATTCTGGTAGTTCAACAAATTTTGCCTTTTTCTGTGTTTGGAGCCGACTAATTTGTACAGTGGAATCATACGTTGAACAGGGTCATAGTCAGTTCTCCGCAATAGACGCGACAAGATTTGCAATCGCCGTATAGCCTTTATATAGCCTGTTCCAGGCTCCAAGACATTAGCGCATGCGTGCAGTAAAAAGTGATGCGAAAAAGGAGTTGGGCCCGATCTTGCACGTGTTATTTTTGCTTGGTTTGTTTTATTTTCGCGTCGTTCTTCCCGTCTGACATCTTGGCAGAGAGCATAATAGCCGAAGTTGCCAGCTCCGTACTGAGGAAAATCTGAAGGGAAGCTCCAAGAAAAAAATTGAAACTTAAATGTAATTCATAACTAACTCATCTGAACACCCAAAAACCATTTAAAAAGATTCTCTGTCTGTTTCAGCAGCGTCTGTGAATTACCCTGAACTGTTAGCTTATGTGAGCACAGAGATGAAGTCACTCCAGGAAGAAATTGATTCCCTGAGAAAAGTAACAGTCAAGCTAGAATCTGAAATGCATCAGGCAATGGAGATTAAAGGTCAGTAATGGCTTACAATCTTTTAATCAAAATCTCTTTTAAGAGTTTAAAAGCCAGTACATATGTTTGAATGACATGTAACTGGTTCGGCTTTAGTCGAAGCTGGCGCCAGTTGTTCAAACTTTGGATAACACTATCCACCTTTTAAAGAAACCAATTATGTTATCTACTGGATAGAGATTTTCAAAGAGTTATCAACTGGATGGATGGTATTGTTAATCTTTTGTACGGGATCAGGGCTATTGTTAGTCCGTATTAAATGGTGGCAACATTTAATCAAATCTGAGTTTCATTTCTCATTTGTCTGTAAAGATATTTTGCTAGAATCAGTCGAATCCGACAAAATATCTGATGAATATCTTGTATTTAGAGTGCAAAGAGGAGCTTGATGGTCTAAAACAGGATTGGATGATCTTGTTGAGTTACAGAGACGAGCTGGAAAAGAGAAAAGCTGATCTTCAAATTCTGTAAGTGATACAGTTTAATTATCGTGTACTTGTAAAAAGGTCTTTGTGATTCCACAATGTAGACATTCAATGTTTTATAATGGTAGTAATCTAAGCTACAGTTTTCACTGACTTTGTGTCTACACTTTTAAATCTTTACGTTGACTTAACTTGCTTCACAGTTTAAAAGAACCATGATAGCTAGGAATACCTCTAACGGATAGCATGACACTACTGGTTTATGCGAAAACATTACTTCACTACTACTGCATTGTTCTACATAGCTGATATGTTTGTTTCGATATCAAATTTATCCTTATCTTTCCTTTACATTTTTAGTGAAAAGCAGGAGGATCTTGAACATTGTTGTGATATCCTCAGAAATGATCTCAAACTCATCTTTACAATGGAAGGTATAATTACATTTCTCTTTCAAACTGCTTATTCAAGAAGTACTTCTTGTATCGATTATAGACTTAATTGTTCGTGAAATTCCTAGCTGGCATCTTCGCCAGACAGCAAACAGTCTTACATGATATGGTCATTACCTGAATCAATGTGACATCTGGCCAGTTATCACATTGACTAAGGTAATGGGCGGAGATATCCAGGAAACATTTGAATTTTGCCCTGTGACCCACACAGTCATCAGTTTTCATCGCGACACAGAATATTTGAGACGGTTTCTAAATAACTTGCGTTAATCTGGCGGTAGGGGAGTGAAACTAAAGCTATGTTTTCAACATAAAGGGTGTTTAACGGCTAATCAAGTTCTTTTTGTGGTGATAGTTAAAGGAGAATCAACACCAGGCACTTGCGGGGGTTTCGCGCCTTCCCAAATAGTGTACCGCCTTTTTTCAGTTTCATACAGGTTCATTTTTGAAAGACAGGGAACCACAAGTCCATTGTCAACGTCCATTGGAGTCTAATGAATAATGCAGAATTTGATCGAAAATGATGTTGTGTTATGATATTTTCAGATTGGCGTAGAACAGACCATCACACAATGCAAGAAGCAAAGCTCCTGAATATACTACATTGCCTTGAAGACAAACAAAGAGAAACTTGCTGAACAGAAAAACTTGGTGAGCAGTTACCTATACCTCATTTTTGACTGGTTTAAAACTATTAAGGTGGGGCCGGGGGGGCTATAACCTCAGTTATTGGATCAGAAATTTGTGTTGGTTTTTCTGGGATCGGTTTAATTCCATTTACTGTAAATCATTCTGATTAGAGTACAAGACAACTCCAGAAAAACATTTAATCAGAAGAACTGTAACCTAAACAACCGGAATCGTTAGATAGCTCTTCACGACGTTCTTATTTGTATTTTTCCATATTAATATGAATGCGTTCACAATCACTGCAAAGGATCCTCTGAGACCTTTTTGGTTAATGGTTAACTAACAGATTTGTTTTTTTTCTTGATTTCAGATTCTCTTCTACTGCCGCCTTAAAATGTAAATATGTAAATAGTTAAATATGTAAATAAAAAAAGAGATACATTTAAGCCATTACAAGTTCTTATCGATAAAAGGAATTTACGTCACTTCCGTTTCTTCTGTAAGAGAACACTACATGTAAATTGTTTGCAGTTCTGAATATTTCTTTTCGCGTCTTGCCTCGATCTGAGTAACAAGTCCTTTAATAAGAGCAAATTGTTCAGTATTTCTTCAGTCAATTCCTTCTGATCCAGTTTTCACTTTTTTATGGTTTAAGTTGTAAATAAGCAAAATTCTAAATATGTAAATAGTAAAAAAAAGAAATCGAAATGAACAGTAACTTGTTCGTATTTTATACTGTACAAGTAATTTGTTCTTTAGAGTAAGAAAAAGATTGTAAGCCCTGAAAGCTGTTGAAAAAAATACCTTTTGTAACAATAACTTACCAAATTGAAAAAAGCAAACTAGGCACAAATTTCACAGGGACGGTGAAGCCGAGGTGCTGAAGAAATTTTCTAACTTAAGCTTTAGGCTCCACAGTCTCCCCGCTTCAAGGTACTAGTCACTCCATCCTCACAATTTCCGCCGTCCCTGTTTAAGTTGTGATCAAGCAAAAACAGTCGAAGACTCTTGTCACAGCTTATTCCAAACAGCAACTGCACTTGGCTCCGTTTTTATTTTATAATTGGTAGTTATATTTGTTATAGGTTGTTGCTGTTTTTTTCATGTCATGATTTCAATGCAAAATTCTCATTATCGTATGTAACGTGGATTACTTGAATGTGATTAGACGTACAATGACGTCATCCTTCATGTGGTCTAAATTGTTCATCCAATCAGATGCATTGATATTTGACCGTTCATAAATGACAGTCGAGCATCCGTTCATGTCACTCTTTGAGCGTAACCATATTCAGTTGGACTTTTGCTGTGCAATTTCCTCATCTCCAACGCTGATTCTCTTATCAAAAACGGATCTTTTCCTTAGGTCAACCTCTTTTCTTTTTCTGTCTTTTTATGTTATGAATTCTATATATGTGTGTTTGAAATGAGACTTATTTGTTTACGGTTGTGCTTTCATTGCTGTTTGGAAAAAAGAAATGTTAGTACGAACAGATCTAATTGTTCACAGAAAATAATTTGTAACTGATCTCTGAAGATATGTTCAAACGAAAGTACTGCCTAACGGATCGTTTGCTATCAACAAAACAGTTCCTAGAAGTCTTTAGTCACCTTTTTTTATTCTATTATCAGTTGTGGCCAACCTTGTCCTCAGGGATTTTCCCTTGCTCTGGAGACGAGTTTGAGTTGTGCCGTGCACTAAAACAACAAGACAACCGTCTCT